>NC_070641.1:7123768-7411581 GCF_947347685.1 Pleuronectes platessa
TGACATCTGTTGGTATGGTTCCTCGTTTTTCATCCAGAGATACCTGGGTATTTCAGGTTTTTTTATCAACACTTGCTCGCTATATATCTTCCCGACATTTTCCTGCTGTATTCTCAAAAGGACCTAATCAGACATTCTACTATAGGGCTGACAGGAGAAGTTCTGCAAAATGTCCGGAGCAATTAAGCGGGGTGTTGCCGCATTTAAACCGCTGAGGAGATCACATGATTTTCTTGACAACACACAGACAAACAAACTCTCTGGATCTGCCTTTTTAACCGGGAGATACTTATTTTCTATTTCTCATTTTTGCATCTGACGCATTTTAGAAGCGTTGACCCACCCACTTACTCGCGGTGAAACCAACTTGCCATGTTCCCACATCGGATTGTCCCGAGCTTTCTGTGGACTTTACATTATGATATAATGTGAAAGCTCTCACTCGGACATTTGCGTTCACACATGCACCCCCTACAGGGAAAGTGTGTGAAGGCAGCCATACCAACAGAGTGTGCTTTAATATGAACACCTCATATCATCTGAAGTCCATTGTTAATTCTCATCCAACCCATAGTACAGTGTCACCAGCGAGCCGTGCCATTGAGGTCCACACACTTGACCGTCCTGTGGCTGACGTGTCGTCCATCTTTATTCACAGTCTATGATTAAACCAAAGAATTTCCCCTTTGCGCTGTTCCTGCACAGTTTGTGTTCTTTGTCGGCTGACCGCTCACAGCATCGCTCCAGAAGGTCCCTGTCAAATTTTTTTGTTGACCTTTACAACAAATTCACGCTGGTAACTGCTCCATACCGCTGAAAGCTAAAAAATTCAATTTGACTGAATTATGTGAATAAACACGGCAGAAACAGTCGATATTTCCTTTTTTCTAATATCTCCTTAGTGGCTTTTGTAATTTTCCCTTTCCATACATTTCAATCCTAAATTAGATTTGTGTTGAAAACCCCTCAGGCTGCATTATTGACTGATATCCGATTCCTTTTCCCTCCAACCGTTTTTCTTCTTGTTCTTGGTCGGTAGTGTTGTGCCGCTCGTGGTGGTTGGTGCTTCTAAGGCATTACTCTGCACCTCGGTTCCTCTCGGCGACGCACATCACTCACTGACTTCGCTTGACATTTCTTTGTTTGAAAACACACATTACAGCCATCCACCCTCACTGATTGACGCACGCACACCAACGCATGCCCTCCTCGACTTGCAAGTGTGACTCACATATTCATGCTGATATTTTCTGACTCATCCTCACAAACCCACATGCTCTCGAATGTAAACAACACAGAGCAGAGACACTGCAGGATGTTCTGACCATGAGGTTTCGTAGCTGGAGTCCTTCTCCATCTTTGACTGATCCTCTCCTCTTCCTCAGACCGACAAGAAAGACCCCCAGGGGACCACCTCTGTGGCGGGCTTCGAGGTCCCTCTGCAGAAGCTGCTGAAGGGCAAACAGATGCAGAAAGAGATGGCTGAGTTTGTCCACGAGAGGTAACAGCTTCACTGGCAGAGGAGACTGGATTATAGCGACAGACGCTAAAGGACAGTGTTTATTTTATTTTGTATTAATTCGTTAAGAAAAACGTCAGACCCAGAGCTGGAGGCACAAATGATCCCATTTCACCATGTTAGATGTGATAGACGTTAGTTACATGAAATAAGCTCAACAAACACAACAAAGGTTTGAACTTAGAAGGTACAGCAGCTGCTTTATATTTCACCATCAATTAATTGCTTAAGTATATGTTTATCTAAAGCCCTGACGTATCTTATTCCTCACTTTGGAAAAACTATTATAATCAAATCAATGGAGGACGTGACCATGAACAGTCAAGACTAAGTCCAATTCATCCCGCTGCCAGAAATACACACTAAAGCACCAAATGTGGATTAATTTGTCACTAAAAATAATCCCCAAGAAATGGGCTGTTTCTTCATGTTCTTACACATGAGGAAACAGAACATTTTTTGGGGACTATTCTCAGCGTTTTCTAAAATGACTGTTTGTTATTGTACTCAAACTGCATAAAGAAGTTTAAAAAAACTTAACTTGATTCACAAAATCAGGATCATTATCCAGCTCTACACCAAATGTCACCTGTTCATAGACAGTAGCACTCTTCATATACCTGATAGGTTTCATAAATGTTTCTGAGTTATTTCTTGAGAACCTCAAAAATGTCAAATGTTAGAGGAAGGGAATAGAAATCTCTGATCTGGATCTGCTCTTTCCGTTGATCTGTCATGCACTTTTTGCAGAGGTGTGACAACAAACAAAGAGAGAGGGGTGAAGAAATCAGTTAGTGCTCTGTCAGTGGTAACTGACGTTGAAGACGAAGCTTCTCTGAGTCGTGATCATCAGATACATGGACTCAGTGTGGTGGACTGAAGCAGAGAGAGTTGTTCACAGCTCAAGGAGCATCAACACTGGAGACATTCACAGCATGAACCAGAGCACAGAGAAGATCTTAAACAGCCGTTGCAGGTCCACAGCCATCACACAGAAAAAGCTCTTTATTTAAAGGGATCTGTTGGACGCTGGTTTCAGACTTTTGTAACTTCTGCAATTAATCCATGAAGCCAGTAATTAAACGAAGCATACAGGAAATAGTTGCCACAATGTCAAAAGCAACATGGAGAATAAAGCCTCTATATAATTAGCTCCATGTAATTCTATACAATAGCTCCATTTAATTTCTGCTCTGAGTCGTGGGAAGTTAATGAGCAAAGTTTCTCCAGACTCCAGATTTTTTTATATGTTGCTGTGCTGCTATGGGCTGCAAGTCTCCCAAAATTAGGTAAAAGAACAGTTTCCGTGACCTTCTCCAAGTGAGAGATTTACTCACGTGTGGATGGTAAATGTGAGACCGGTGGAGGATGTGAAGTTCACAAAGGGCACGAACCCTCAGGGCAAATATGAGCACATCTCATTTCCATCTTTAAAATGGAGACGATGGAACAGACGCTCTGTAAAATATCACTGCAGGTGTTCCATCCTGTGCATTTGGAGCCAGAGTTTGATCGCCCAATCGTGAATCAGTCTCAGCTGTCATGTGATGAATGGCTGCAGCTGAATTTGCATTTCCATCTTTATGTACAGTCTATGAGTGTGAAGCAAAAAAACCTGAATCAGGAAAGTCTGAGTTAATTAAAGGCTTTCGTTTAAAAATGCTGTGTACCCTCATATATGTAAAGGTCGTGTGTTCCATAGCTTTGGGTTTTAATTAACAAAGGCCGAAAACGGCTGAGGTTTTGAGCATACGATGAACCAGCAGCAGATGATCACACTGCAGAAAATAAAAAGGAAGTGATGCAGCTCGGTCCTCAACCAATGACAAGCTTTAAGTATTAAGAGGAGGATCAATCAGTTTAATGTGACAGGAGCTCAGTTCTGAATGAGCTCCAGTCTTTCAGTGACTGCGTTTACATGGACACCAGGTTTCCAACTACTGAATAAAGATCCGACTAAGATTTTTGTTTACATGAGTTGCGAATGGAACATGCCATTCATACTCATGTTTACATGTTAAAGAGCCTGATGATGGCTCATGTCAACATTGTGTCCAACGTTATTTCACCAGTTTTAAAACCTCAGCCTGAAATAGCTTAATATGCAATGTTACTGGACACTCCAGTTGATTTCTTTCAAATTTTGCAAAATCTTAAACTGGTTTACACCCAGTCATCTATGTATCGTCAACCAGTTTGTAACCGTCCATACTGTCTGTACTAATAAGCTGTGAAAACTCCAATAGGTTGTTATAATGTGATTAGGACGTGTACACATCTACATTATGCGATGAACATCAGAATACTGTACATGTCTTTATTTGATTATTGCTTATTGTGACTCTGACCTTATTGAGATTATTGCCTCTTCACGCTCAGATCTGAATCCTAAAATCACATTATGATTCATAACCTCCGATTTAATCACTTCACTGACATGGTTTTCTTTCCTTTCATGAGCCACGCAGCCTTCACATGTTTCTCTCCGTCTCTGTTTGTGTCTCAGGATAAAGATCGAGGAGGAATACGCCAAGAACCTCTCCAAGCTTTCTCTGAGCCCGCTGGCAGCGCAGGAGGAAGGGTGAGTGAAGCAAACGTTTCGCTGCAAGACGAGAATGCCTTGAACTGATAAGAGATAGTGGCAGTAATTAAGAGAACCCTGTCTAAAGATAGGATGCTTTAAAATAGACCCATTCCCACTCTGCAGTCTGAGTCTGATGCACCATTCAAAGAAAGAAAGCTCATGAAAGGGAGGATGTGGTGTTGGTCTTTTACCAAAATGAAAGGGAAATGTCTGTTAAGATCTCAGGATCAGTGTGATGAGATTTGTCTCGAGGAATCTTGAAATTTGATGAGAACAATAATAAGAATGAAACTAAAGCCTGAAACATGCTTCTGCGACTGCGTCTGCATCTTTTCACGCCGCTGTGGCGCAAGACTCGTTGTCATTCATGCTTCCCCAACCGTTGCGCGTCTTACAAAGCAATTCCGCGCCAGAACACTAGGCGGAGTAATGCTTTTTGTCGAAGACGACCTGAGAGACGCCTTCTTTCTTCTTCATCGATTGTTTATTTACATAGCTACTGCGGCTCCTTGTAGCCTTTTTCAGGCGGACAAATACGCCAGTCAGTGACGGGTTATACAAGTGGACACACTTTCGGATCTCTTCTGCCAAACGCTCTTCTATTTGGTCCATATTCATTCTTCTAAATCTCCCGTTGTTTCTGCCTGTATTATGGGGCATGAAACCGGAAATGCAGCTCCAGAAGGGATGTAGAGCAGACCAATCACAGCCTTGCGGGCTGAGTGAGCTTGCGGAGCTTTGCCGTAAATTTTAGAAAAGTGGGGCGATGCCCGTAAGCAAGTAAGAAGGCATACATGAGCACGTAAGGGACCCGGAAGGGCTCTTGCACTTACGGGCCCGTGAAAACGCAGAAGCATGTTTTAGGCTTAAGGCGACATCCACACTACAATGTTTCGGTTTGAAAACGCATCAACTGTATTAGAGATATACCTGGAGTCCACACTACTGCCAAGTTTTAGAGCTGCCAATATAAAAGAAGTTTGGAAACTAGCTCTGTTCCAGTTAGAAAACTGCAGAAACTGAGATGTTTCGGTTATTACGAAGCCTTCGCTGATATATCCGCCTCTTATTACATGACCCCCCCTTCCTCATAGAAACACCCAGCATTAGACTCCAGTGTAGAACATCAAAATTCATCAACTACAAGCGTTGCTGACTCTTTGCTAACAGCTGCTGTTCAATTCTACGTCTGACAATGACGAAACGTGTAGGAGACAAGATTTACATGTGTAAGAGAAAAGTTATTATTTAAGCAATGTAACAATCAAATGCTTCCTGTTAACTCAGTTGTGTGATTGTTCATATGATATGCATTTACAGGCACGTTAGCATGGACAGGGATTAAAACTGATACAGAGCTGAAGCGCTCATGTGGACAGAGGTCATTTAAATTTGAAAACAGCATTTTCAAGTGAGCATCTATTTGTGTGGCTGTAGCATAACAGACTCTTGAAAGTATATTTGGGCAAAAATGTAGATACTTTGATACTTGTTCAATGTCATGTGTTTGAAAAGACACAACTTCTGTTAGTTTTACCTTTAATAGTATCAAAAAGTAAAGAATCATATCTATAATCAGGAGTCAGTAAAAGTACCACTCTGTAAAAATACAATGTTTTCCAATTGCAAGTGTCTCCAATTATAGCCAGGAAACTGTACTTAAATTATTGTCAAAGAACTCAACTTTGCCTATTGCGTCAAGGACTGCATCAGCTAATCATTGTTTTTCATCAAGGATTCATCTGCTGATTAACAGAGTGTTTGACTTATTTCATGTTGCTGTTTTCTCAGGACTCTCGGAGAAGCCTGGACTCAGCTGAAGAAGAGCCTCCACGACGAGGCAGAGGTTCACCTCAAGTTCTCTAACAAGGTAACTGCTCACGTGGGCTTTTATTGTGAAAACTCATCCAGAACTGAAGATGATTAGCTTCTTGGTGCAACTATTTTGATAACTGAGTTGACGTTTGGGTTGTTTTTTTTAAAAGCAAAAACTGCCCATTGATCTTCTGGAATGTGGGATAACACAGCTTTTTCCAGTCGTTTCTGAAAAGCTGAATAATTTTGTATTACTGCTTGACGTTCAGATACAACAACAAATATCAAAGGTGCCACCTTTGACCCAGGGAAATTATATTCAGGATTTTTCACAGTTTTTATCCATTTTTAGACGAAACTAAAAATCGAATTATAGAGACTGGTTAAATGTATTTATTATATATATATATATATATATATATATATATTTTTAACAATGAAAAGACAATGACATATTTGTGTATAAATGTGTTTAATTGAGCTGATTATCTCTTTTATCATCTGTTTGTTTATCAGCGAGATTACATAAAAACTAAATAAATCAGGGGCCGGAAATGACCGTAGAAAGAATCCAATACATTTAGGGTTTGGATCCAGGAATTTTATTTTTACTTTATTAACCATAGTGAGATTGTACAACAATTTGTCCTTGATATCTCAGAGAATCATTCATGGATCTCAATGAAACAAATCTGGCATGTCCTGTAACTGATAGCTATGAGTGTGTGTAATTTGGTGCAGATCCAAATAAATCTCTAAATCCAGATTTAGAGAATTTAAATTAGTTTTCAGGAGGAGACTGTTTGGCACTGGTGGAGGTGTGAAGTCTACTGAGTGACATTCTAGTTGAAACATGTGAGGCAGTAGCTCATGCAAAGTAAAGAAGATTAAAGGTGTGCAACCATCAAAAACAAAGCTATAACAATGTGCATTGGACACAAGTAAATTTGCAGGTTTGTGTTGCAGCATTTCGTGTTTTCAATCAGCTGCACTAATTTGGTCTGATCCACATCCCGAGGTGATGGGGCTAGTTTTCCCTCAACTGTGATGACCGATGAAGATGACCTGTCCCCCGTCCTAATTATCAGCGATGCAGAAACCACACACTTGCCTCAGACGCAGCCCCTTAGCTTCTCACTACCCCTCGATGTCTAATTAATTAATTAGGTTTTTTGACGATCACCCTCCCAGGAGCATACAGGCGCCTCCATGTTCCACCAGCTCACTCCACGCCTTGTTTTACTGGTCCTGTAATTCAATGATAAAATCCTGGAAACATTTATCATTTAACAATCTCTCAAAGTGCAGATTTTTGTAAACTATACGAAATTGTTGTGAAATAAAGTTCAGTACCTGCAAGAGTTTCCTGGGAATCAAGCAGAGAGTAGATGTAAGTTTATTCTTGATAAAAGAAATTCAACCGATTTACTCCACAACGCTTTAAGACAAAGTGAAAACATGTCATAAGACATTTTTGAGAATGTGTTAAAATAATTTTCAGCAGTTTCTTTAAACAGAGCCGACTGCTACTCTGTTCTTCTCTGTTCTCATAGCTCCATTCTGAGGTAGAGAAACCCTTGCTGACGTTCAGAGCCGACAACTTCAAGAAGGACCTGAAGAAATACGACCATCACATCGCTGACCTCAGGAAGCAGCTGGCCAGTCGCTATGCCAGCGTGGAGAAGGTACTGTGACATTTATTTTTAGATTCATTCTTTGAGTTTGGCTGCATTTCAGCTCGTTTCTCTTGTGTACGTGCAGGCCAGTATTTTACATCCAAAAGTGAATCTCTACATGATGATAGAGCTTTAGTGACAGGCACACATCTTATTACAGAGCCGTATTGTTGCTTCCCACCAGGTAAACCATTTTATTGATGCTTTTCTTTTTGGTTTGAAATATAAAATTATAAGACATGAACTAATATGCATACAATTTGTTTTTGTTCAGTACACATCAGATTCACATCAGGATTAATACAAATAATGAAAAACAACAATAATTGAACGCTCGTGTTGTGGAGATTTAAGGCAATTAAAAAAAACAATCATCACATGTCAGTTTATCTTCAGAGATATTTTGCTTATGAGCATATAAAGTGATATTTTCTATAAAAAATATGGTAGTGTAACCTTCATTTCTTGGTTGGCAGCACTCTGCTTTTCCCGCGGGCTGTGGGTAATAAACACGTCTTCATTTAATAAACATGTCAAAACTCTCGATATTCCCATCAGGCCTCTCGACTTCTCTGTTACACTCATATCTGTCTAAACGTGAAACAACAGCAGGTAGGAACCAACCAGCTGCTTGGAAAGATGACATGCAGCAGCAATTTAAATGTTACACATAGAAAATATATAAAAATCCAATACTAATTAGAGGACTCCAAATGATAATGAAACAATGGCGCATTTAACAGTAAACTTAATTCTGCAAGTGCACGATCAAGTTGTAAACTACACAGCTTCATAAGAAACACACATTTGCATGATAACTTAAAGGACCCATTGTATGCCCATTTTACCTCAAGTTGATATGGTTCCTTGGGGTCTTAATGAAATGTCTGTAACCTACTTTTGTCAAAATACCACAAGGATCATTTAAAACAGCACCTATTTATACTGTCTAAAACAGCCCTCCCCCCATCCTCTCCCCTCCTCCCTAACGCTAGCTGCTGCTAGCTGCTGCTCACTGGTAGCATCCCAGCCGGTGAGATGATGGTGGGGGGTGGTCCAACGCCATTTACTGAGACTATGACGTATTTTTCTCTCGTCAATCCCATTCGACGCCATCTAGCATATCGTTCTGACATAGAGGAACCACAACAAATCGCGGGAGTTGTTTTTTTCCAGAGTTTTTGGGACGACAGACTTGCCAGATACCCAAATTAACGTGTAGAAGCACTACAAAAGTGGAATTTTCATAATATGTCCCCTTTAAGTGATTAAAATTACCCAAAATACTATGTGTTCCAAGTAGCATAAAATATCACAAACATTATTTTATCAATAACAGAATGGGATTCCACTGCTTCATCCTTTCAAAATAAGGGTCATCTTTACTCTTTATTTTAAACAGAAATTATAATTTACTAATATATCATTGAGACAAGAACTATCTTTTTCTGAAAACGTAACATCTAGTTTGGCCTGGTTTCCAATTTTCTTTTATATATCTGATTTAAATTACCTGAGTTAAATAACCGTTTCCGCCTCTTGGAGAAAAGAAAAGATTGCCTTGGCTTTTGCCAGACTATTAGCTGAATGTTTACCTTTCAAACACTGTCCATGACCTTGATGAGGTGTCTCTGTGGAGAATAAGAGAAAAGACTCAATGATGTGGATTAAGAAAAGGATTGATAGGATGAGAGCAGGATCTGAGCGAGGAGATCAGTAGCCGACATAAAAAGGCTGTAATGACTCTTAGATGTAGGTCCAGTAAATCTTAGGATAATAGTGAATGACTCATTGTTTCTATGTGTGTGTGTGTGTGTGTGTGTGTGTGTGTGTGTGTGTGTGTGTGTGTGTGTGTGTAGTCTCGTAAAGCCCTGGCAGACAGGCAGAAGGATCTGGAGGTGAAGACCCAGCAGCTGGAGATCAAACACGGCAACAAGACGGAGGAGGACATAAAGAAGGCCCGGCGGAAATCCACACAAGCAGGTCAGCGGTCACAGAGTCAGATATACACTCCTGATCAAAATCTTAAGACCAGTTAAAAAATTGCATGAATTTGCATTTTGCACTGTTGAATCTTAGGAAGGTTCTAAATAGAGTTTCAAAATGCAAAAAGAAGAAATGGGAACAAGAGCCCAAAAGTTGTGAGCAGGCAAATTATTGAAAACAACAATTTAACTGAAGTAGGCTGTTCATCAGCTGATCAAAAGTTTAAGACCACAGCTCAAAAAAAAAAAAAAAAACTCCCAAAACAGAAATTAAAGTGTCAGTAATGAGTAGCTCCACCATTATTGTTGATCACTTCAAAAATTCGTTTTGGCATGCTTGATGCAAGTGTTTCCAAAAGGCTAGTGCGAATGTTGCGCCAAGTGGTGAAGATGGCTTCACGAAGGGCATCCACTGTCTGGAACTGAAGTCCATTTTTGTAAACTTCCCTTGCCATCCATCCCCAAATGTTCTCAATTAGATTAAGATCAGGGGAACACGCAGGATGATCCAAAAGAGTGATGTTATTCTCCTGGAAAAAAGTCTTGGTCAGACGGGCATTGTGAATTGGAGCGTTGTCCTGCTGAAAAACCCAGTCGTTACCACACAGACGAGGGCCCTCAGTCATGAGGGATGACCGCTGCAACATCTCCACATAGCCAGCTGCTGTTTGACGCCCCTGCACAACCTGGAGCTCCATTGTTCCATTGAAGGAAAAAGCACCCCAGATCATGATGGCGCCCCCTCCACTGTGCCGCGTAGAAAACATCTCAGGTGGCATCTCCTTGTCATGCCAGTAACGTTGGAAGCCATCAGGACCATCAAGGTTAAATTTTTTCTCGTCAGAGAATAAAACTTTCTTCCACCTTTGAATGTCCCATGTTTGGTGCTCCCTTGCAAAGTCTAAACGGGCAATTGTGTGGCGTTGAAGGAGACGTGGCCTTTGAAGACGTTTCTTGTTTTTGAAGCCCTTCCTTCCCAGATGCCGTCTGATGGTTATTGGGCTGCAGTCAGCACCAGTAATGGCCTTAATTTGGGACGAGGATCGTCCCGTGTCTTGACGGACAGCCATTCGGATCCTCCGGTTCAGCGCCGGTGAGATTTTTTGGGGTCTACCACTTGATTTTTTTGTTCTATAACCCTGAGGATCTTTTAAGAAATGCAAAATGACTGTCTTACTGCGTCCAACCTCAGCTGCGATGGCACGTTGTGAGAGGCCTTGTTTATGCAGTTCAACAATCCTACCACGTTCAAAGACGGTGAGCTTTTTTGCCTTTGCCATCAAGAGATCTTCACAGTGTGATTACTTGACAGGAAATGACATGGAATCCAAATTTTTGCACAGATTTTGGCTTTTAAAGGCTGTGGTCTTAAACTTTTGATCAGCTGATGAACAGCCTACTTCAGTTAAATTGTTGTTTTCAATAAATTGCCTGCTCACAACTTTTGGTCTCTTGTTCCCATTTCTTCTTTTTGCATTTTGAAGCTCTAGTTAGAACCTTCCTAAGATCCAACAGTGCAAAATGCAAATTCATGCAATTTTTTAACTGGCCTTAAGATTTTGATCAGGAGTGTATGTGTAGCTAAGAGACAGTCGGGACAGTGTAGTTATTCAGATGTCACCAAATAACTGGTGTAAGCAGTCTGCGAGGAGAGGACAGGTACAAGGACCTAAACAAGAAGCAGGTGATGAAGAAGAACAAAGTAAAGCAAAGTGATATCAAAGTGAAATCAAATTAGGTTTTTTAATGGCGTGTCCTACAGACAACATGGTCTATGAAGTGCTGACCCCTCAGACACAACAGAAGACAGAAATCTATCATGAGACATTTTACTGGAAAGGAGATGATCTCATGTTGTAAATGTTCCAGTAGAAAAAAGCACTTATCAGGTCTCTCCTCTGTTCCCCTTAGCAGATTAGTCACAGCCCACAGCACTGATCATTGCTGCTCATAGGTACAGTTAAATGATGTCTGCCTTGTAACGTCGATCACCGCTCTGACCTCAAGGTTGAGCCAAATGTCACCACGGCTCACTGGGCTCGCTGCCAGAGACGAGAAGCTGTTTCTACCTTCACCAGATGAATTTAAATGAGCTCCAGCAGCAGCAGCTTCTGCTTCATCAGGAAACAGAGCTGAAATGTCCTGGATTTGGTCGAGCGTCGGGCATTTAACGTTTAAATTTAAAGTGAAAGTATAAAATCAATAACAGTAAAATGCGTTTTAATTATTTATTGATTTTACTGTTATAGCTGCTCAAGTTGTAGCCAGTGGTCCAGTGGTTTCTGACCTTGAAACCATCAAATTTCACACTTAAAACACTGAGAATAAAGAAATGAGGACTGTACTAAATGAAATTAGATTTAAAAAGAAATCAAATAAAATAATAATAAAAATAACAATAAGGATAGTAGTATAGTTGAAATAAGAATTTCCAAATGCAGCAATAGAATTAAAGTACTGTCGAGAATACCAAACTTTGTTTTGGGACCTGCAAAAAGTCCTAAGATAAATCTGTAGGGACCCTCACTTTGAGTCCTCAAACTATTTCTTTAAAATTTAAATTTTGTAGTTTGAACTGCTTAAAACTCCTGGCCATCTGAAACATAACAAGGAAGGTGGGATATAGATTTAGAGAAACTAGTTTCATTTGATAGTTTTCAATTATATTACAATATTAGCAGAAAACGTAACCTGAAAGTAACTAGAACAAATTGAAAAGCATAATTCTCTCTGAAATGTCCTGGACTAAAAGTATAGAGCAGATAAGGTAAAACTCAAGTAAAATATACCTCAAAATTATACTTGAGCACAGTGGTTGAGTAAATGTGTTTACTTACAAAAAGACGAACCTGGATTGATCTGTCCAAAAATCCAAGAGGATTCTCCCTACCCTGTCTAGTGCCCCTGAGCAAGGCACCTTACTCCCCCAACATCTGCTCCCCGAGCGCCGTACATGGTCGCTCACTGCTCTGTGTGTCCTGCACCAGATGGGTTAAAAGCAGAGGTTAAATTTCCCTACAATTGCATGAGTGTGCCTGTGCATGTCTGTGCATGTGTTTGGGAGAAATAAATGTATCTTAATCTTATGTTATGGTGATCTCATATTGAAATATATAATGATAATCAACAATGTTTCTAATTTTGGTTCTAAGTGGTTGAAATGGAGCTGTGGAAACTCCACTGACCTCTGGATATTTCCAATAAAAATGGTGAATCAGAAGTAAAACAAAAATACTATATAAAATGTTGGACACTAAAACAGAAGTCTGCATCTCACCACGGTTGGTCTTTGATCGATCAGCGAAGCAAAACAAAAATCTGATGTTTAGTTACAAGAAAATGTGAGCAGTTCAGGAATTTAGACACCATTTAAAAAGAGTATCTGTCAAACCAAGTTTGTCCCAGAAATGTTCAGCTTTTCAAACACAGCATGTTAATAAGAGAAGCTATGATTAAACTTAATGTTGTTTTTATATTTAAGGAGTTGGTTTATAAAAGATCTCAGTGTTTATTGATGTATATGTTCTGTGCTTGATCGGAGGCTGGTACAAAAACACGTACGAAAATTATTACAAATACTTAATATTAATAATTTTAACAGTCAAATTTTCTTTGGCACAAACTCATTGATGAGTAACATGTGAGCGCCCTCTTCTGGATTTTACTCCACGTGCATCACACTCAGGGCTGATGAGGTGATTTGGAAATGTGAAAAGAAACATCCTCTGTAAACTCTGATCTTCTTCTCTGCTGGACTCAGGCAGACTTTGATTCGACCTTTGACCTCTCACGTTCTCATCTGTTCTCTCCAGGAGACGACCTGATGCGCTGCGTTGACCTGTACAACCAAACCCAGTGCAAATGGTTTGAAGAGATGGTTACCACCAGCATGGTAAAAAAACAGTCTTTGGACAATTGAAAAAGTTAAACTCATGTCAAATGTGATTTTTTCAGGTTATTCATTATTAATTAATTTAGAGTTCATTAAAAAGTGAAAACAATTCTCAAATGATTACATGTTAATGATAGAGATGGTGTGAATTTGTATGTTTTATTATAATATACATTTATTTATTAAACCTGAAAACAGAGTTAGTTAGAACTATGGCTTCATAATATTTGAGCAAACTGTGTTGTAATAAGGTCGGAAAGAGTTAATTTTTTTTTTTAATTGAGGTGATTTTTTTTTAGGAGGTGAAGTTGATCAGTTTCTATATCTTCCTTTTCAGGAGCTGGAGAAACTGGAGGTGGAACGGATCGAGTGGATTCAGCAGCATCTACGTCAGTACACGACTCTGCGACACGAAACCGACATGTTCAATCAGAGTGTGAGTCTTTTTGTTCCCCTGCATTTTACTGTTAATTTACTTTGTAATCACTGAAGAGAGATATGCTATGCTTTATCTAAAAAAACACAAATACCATGATGAGTTTAGAAAAAAAAAAAATTGGAATGGAGAATATAAAGGCTCAATTTAACATTCTTAAATCTGTTAATTCCTTTCATACTATAACTATATGACAACAATACTACTATGTATTTTTGGAAATTCAGGTAACAACAATATTTAAATATTTTCCACAAGAAGGATAACTTTCAAATCAATTAATTACCTTAACTGAAACCTGTTGAATTATGTATCTTTTCAGATTAAGTATCACTTGCACTTTTTGAGGGTAGAATCATCTCTAATGTTCTTCTCCTATAAATATCCATAAATATGCTTGAATCATCGAAAAAAGATTGACCATATGCCTTAGATACCTTACATTTTGTGGCCTGCTTCAGGATGTGAAGCGGTTGATAGCTGTATTTATATCCCTCACTAAACTACAAACAGGAGCTTCTAATACGTAACTCGGTAGAATTTATTGGCATGAATTTGGCAAAATGTAAACAAATGCAGGCTTAGATAAGTAGTGAGTGTCTCTTGTAGATAGCCCTTAAAATACCTTTGTTCCCTCTTTGATTTCTCTTATTCCCACATGGACGACAGCGTTTACCCACCTCTTTATCTGCATTTCATAAATTGATCCACAAACTGATTAGCAAACTGTTATTAGGTTTACAAGTGATTTGAACCGCTTTTAATGGGACTTTCTAGCCACGGCAGCCCTTCGATGAATGTAGATGTAGAGACAGATTCAGACATCGCTGATCATCTGTCAGTCGTTCATCCAACACACTCACTGTCATCACTCGGTGCCTCAGTTAAAACCACCCAGACGCTCTGCTCGTCGAGACGGGGGTGTCGCGTAAACCCCTGCAAATCTAAGCAGACATGTTGTGTCAGCGCTCAGGGAAGATACCATGAGGGAGCTTTTCTGTGTGCTGCCTGACAAGATGGATTACTCAGAGATGATACGCTCACTACAGATCAACCTAAATGGATGATCTGCTAGTCGAGTGTTCATATTTCTCTCTTGAATAAAGAAAATATGACTCTAATACTCCCTGACATTTAGTGATGCTCGAAACTTAAGGGAACAGCATCACTCGGAAAAATTTATTAAGAGATTCTAAAACAAAATATGACACTCAAACTCTCAGATGAAAGCTGGAGGAGTGTAATCATTTAAGGTGGATTATCAGCTTTTTAAAGTAAAGCAGCCTTGTGCAGCATTGTGGCACACTATGGATTTGACATCCAATGTCAAAGGCAAAACATATATTTAATTAGACAATATATCACCCATATTGATGACAGTTTAAACATGACTTAGCTCCCTGTAATAAAGTATTGCTAGTGCAGTGCGTGTTCTAAATCTGCCTTTATAAGGTTCTGTGCCCTTGTCCTGTTTTAATGCTTTATTCCTTCTCATCAGTGAGTCCTCCTCAAACAGTTCTACTACATACTGTCACTTTTTGTTCTTTGTGTCCTGCGATTTTGATACACAGTCTATGGTGCAGAGTGAAGTTTGAAAATGTTGTGTTCATCCTACCTGGTTTATCTCCAATGAAGATTTTACAGTTGTTTTTCATGAGTCAAAACTGAATTTGCTCGTTTAATTTAGCTGCCTTTATTTTTTCAAACAGTGCATGTCGGCTATTTTGGAGGTCGGTTAAGCAATCGTCACAATCTTCAGGCCCAAGTTCACAACTTTGCAAATTTACAGGTCTGCTACTCAGCCCAGTATGAAGAATTACAGCGGTGGAATGGGTCTGACCCTTAGACTGTGTATAAAGATGGACAAATCAACAGCTTCATGAAAGTGATGGTTGCCCCCTGGTGGCAGGCTTTAGTGTAGGTCATAAACCCTGCCTGAACTATGTTCGCAGAGGGGACATGATGGGAAAAATTAAAAGTCCAAGTACACGTAAAATTAAGTTTTCTGTCATTTTATTTAGCACTTATCACACTGATGATAAATTGTTCATGTTCACGATCACTACAGAGCAGACTCTGACGTCATCAGCCTAAGATGTTGGATCATTTTTATAAAACAAAATGATTCCCTTAAAACCATGAATATTGAAACCAAAGTTTATGACGCGTAAATTACGTTTCTGATCTGCTTAGGTAGTAATAATAATAATAAATGAATCAATGCTGATGGGAACATTTTACTGTTTGTGTATATGTAGATGGTGGAGCCGGTCGACCAGCTACTGCAGAACGTGGATCCAGCCAAAGACAGAGAGCTGTGGGTGAAGGAGAATAAAACCGGCGATGTTCGACCTGTGGATATGGACATTTGAAACCATGGTGACCTGGGATCAGTCACTTGATTTGTCTTCAGTATTATATAACAGTGTTCCAGAACATCTCTAACGACACTGGTCAACAGACGGTACATGTTCAGATCACAGTGGTCTGCTCATCCTCTCTCTGACTGGAGTATCAGGAGGAAAGGTTCATACTTACAACACAGTCTGAGGCCAGGAAACAGTTACAGATCAAACTACCAGCATGTTCCTTCTAAATTTGAACCCTATCATAATCAACATTAGCTTTCTGAATGCCATCTAACATACTCTGCTGTTAACCTGTGGTAAAGTTGAAACTACAAAAAAAAAAATAAATGTATTTTCAATCGTTTAGTTTAGCTTCAATCAACATTTTTCCAGTTTGAGTAAACCAAACAAAAATAGGTCTTATTATTGATATTTCCCTTTATTTTAGATACAGATATTAACCCATATGGAGATCGTAGAATGAATATGATATATTTTCATATTTTGCTGGTTCGTTTTGGTGGACATGCATGTTTTGAATATCTTGCTTTCACTGTATATGGACAGCTGCACAATTTGTGGAATCACGATGGTTGTTTTGGTAGAGTCATTGAATTTACAAGGTTTTCTGTATTTTGAAAGAGGCAGAATCAATTATCAGACTAAGAACTTGACTTAAAGTGTACAAATTAATATCCAGTAACCTCAGCACAAACACACACACACACACACCACACATATACTGTGTTTTGGAATGTGAATTTGATTATGCTTATCACACGTACCAACAGGTAGTTGATCTAGATTTAGGCCAGGGTCTTTTTTGGATCAGTCCGGAGTAAAAAGGTGGTCCAAGTTAGACTGAAACACCTTTTAGTGCCTAATGGTTATATACCTGGAATGTCCTTGATATATTCTAATCTGCATCAGTGTACATTTGTACATACAGGCTAGATGTATTTTGCTGTCAAAAGTTTAACGGGCCGCAGATCTTCGGGGCCGCTGAGGTGTTTGTACTGTATAATGTTGTTTGTTTTATTTTTTGTAAATGTACAGAGAATATCTTTATGGTAGTGTTCGATAAAAGACGCGAAATGCAGCAGAAAGCAAAATTTAACAAATTACGGAGAAGATAAAGGTTGTGATTTCTTTTAGATGGATCAATTAAGTTGAGCAAAAGCCAGCTGACTCATCCCAGTTGCACGAATGCAGATAAATCCCATTTGATCAAATACTGCATGTAAACTATGTGTCTGTGTTTACAAGTAAGTGTGTGTGTGTCTGTCTGTCTGTCTGTCTTTACATCGTTTGTGGTGCTTTGAATTTATTTTATTACCTTTCTAAAGCCCCTCGTTTCAATCTTTCAAAAGATAGAGCACATACTGTACCTCCGCCAAGATCCAACCCTTGAAATCCCTATGAAACAGCATTTAATTTCACTATCAAGATCCATGAATTATTCTCTGAGAAATCAGGGAAAATGCTGAAAAATGTCCTATTTCGCAACGTTAAAGAGAGTGAAAAAAAGTTTGTACATCCGCCCCCTGATCCGGATCCACACCAAAATCCCCTGGGTCATGGCCCTACCCTTCACAAAATTTAATGGAAATTGGTTTAGTAGTTTTGGCATAATCCTCTTAACAAACAAACGTAGATGACACATAACTTATTTGGCGGAGGTAAAGATTTTAATAAAAATTTCAAACGAGGGACATGAAAGAAAAAATGCTTACCTGCCTTCTCAGCAACACACTGATCATTTGTTCCTCTTATGAAATGAAGAGAAGTTGCATTTTGAATCAAATGGATTCTGATTGTTCAGACTTTTCTTTTTAATCCAAACGGCTTTGTGCGCAGGCTTCAAATAGCTGATATGTGTTGTAGAGGTTTTATCAGTGTGTGTCAATATTGTGCACTAAATGTAACAAGTTATGTTCCAACTAAATGTTCTTGACAAGAATCAACAATTTCACGATGACGTAACGGTTGAGTTAACTGCCCCTCTGTGGTGAACATTTTCATAACGTGCATTAAACCCATTGTTCCTGATGTTTTGAGAATGTTGGATCATATGTGACCTCTGTCCAGACGTTGTTCTGTGGAATGCAGTGTCCAAAATAAAATAATCTCCTCTTTGGAAATAAAATATCAAGGTATTTCATTATGTAACTGTACTCGGAGGTCAGGATTTTCGAAAAGTGGGAAGTTAAGTTTGCATGTTTATCAACCATTGTATTGAGAGCATACACCACCTAACCCCCAGCTGAGGCTGCTGACCTTTTGGTCGGCTTACGTGCTCGGCATACACCACTGGATCCCGTCCAGGGTTGACTAAAAGGGATGATAGGGCAGGTGGATGGACGCTGTGTAATCAGAACTGAGCAAAAGTGAGATTATGTAATGTAAACTGTTCATTCTGCACATGCAGTACACTTATGTGCTAAAACCAAAGCACCATACCCGCCAAATATACTGTTGGTCCTCCACGTACCTCCCAAACACTTTAGACCCACCAAGGTATTGACTCTGCAAGACCTCTGAAGGGGTCCTGTGGGTATCTGGTACGAAGACGTTATGAGCTGAAGTCCTTGAGGGAGCAAGATGGAGCTGTTGTAGATTGGAGCCCCCAACACCTTGTCACTGGTTTATTGTTACTGGTTACTTGTTCATGGTTGGCCCTTCCTCTGACCAAGGACAGTAGTTGGCATCCAACAAGTCTCTACATTTCAGAGATACTCATTGATCACCAATCTGGCCCTTGTCAAGGCTCTCAGGTCTTTCAACACATTGACCGTAAAAACTGATTCAGATTGTTTCAAGGTTTTTTTTCCACTTCAAGATATTTAAGAATTTGACTCTATATATTTAAGGGGGTATTTCAATTCAGGGGATATATCCCTCTGATGTCTAATAAGGTATGGCCTCATGGAATATATAGAGTAGGTCTGGTCTAAGGAGTATTTCCTACTTGCGTCACCAGCTTGTCCTGCTCTTACGGTTGCATCATTAGCTACTGTGAGCCACTGGATTCAATTCTGCGTGACCACCCACATAGCTAGCAAGTTAGCTTCATCCCCAGCATTAAAGGGGACATATTATGCCCCTTTTTACCACAGTTGATATGGTTCCTTGGGGTCTTAAGGAAATGTCTGTAACATATTTTGGTCAAAATACCACAAGGATCATTTAGAACAGCACCCTTTTTACCCTGTCTAAAACAGCCCTCCTCAGATTTACCTATTTTGAGGGCCCCGCTCCCCTCACCCTCCCTCCTTCACAAGATACAAGCGAGCTATCTAACCGGGCCGATGGAGCCCGGCTAGCGTTAGCTCGCTCGTCCAAGGCCATGTAGCAAACTCCCTACATGGGCATGGTGTGACTATGACGTTTATTTCGGTCGTAATCCCATTCGAGGCACTCTAGCGTATCGTTTCTGACATAGAGGAACCACAACAAATCGCGGGAGTTGTTATTTTCCAGAGTTTTCGGGACGGTAGACATGCCAGATACCCAAATTAACGTATAGAAGCACTACAAAAGTGGAATTTTCATAATATGTCCCTTTTAAGTAAATCCTGGGAGCCCTTGTTATGGGACTACAGCTGTGACACTGTGTGGTAACCTTCAGTTTTCATAAAAACTCAAACGTTGTTTCTTTGTCCAGTCTGGGCTACTACAAGAAACACAGCTGCCTCCATAGAGAAGACCCCCTCTGATGTAAATATAGTAAAGTATTTAAATATTAAGGGGCCATTCTAGGGTAAATAAAAACACAACTTGTATAATTTAGATGAAACACACTCGTGAAGACATTAATTGGATTATTTTATATAAAATTTCTTTCAGTAGATCCCTTTCAACAAAATCTTCCACACTGGACATTTATATGCAGCATCCAAAGGATGCAGATGCCTGAATTGGGAACAAGCCTGAGACACCTCCTAGTATGGTGAAGTGCACCTTTACAAATGACACCAGAAGCAAAAGTCGGTTTTTGATGTATAATATAAATATATCAAACTTTACACATTTTGTATAAGATTTTCATACAGTGCCTTCAAGTTAAACATATAGATGTTTTATGAGTTGCTAAACCTGTTCATCGGCTAACATTAGAATCATCAATCTATGTGAAGGCAAATGTTTTAAGTAAATATATACATGTATATATATGTAATATATACAGTGTTGTAATAACATATTTAGAACGCCTCAAAAATAAGATGCATCTCAGGCAGTACATACTGAGGAGTACTCTGCTACCACATACTACTACATGTTTTTAACACCTGGCATTCTCTTACCAATTACCACTTTCAGGTTTATTTTCCAAAACATATTTAGAACTAAACCGAAATATATATATTTGTTTTTAGAGGCAATGATACTGGAAACATAAAACTATTTAACTTATCCTATACTGATAAATACTGATATTTTCCAAACTAGACACTTTGAGTGATGAGGCTGTTTGTCTCAACTGACCTTCAGCTCCTAATAGGATTAGCTGATACAGGCGGATTGTTAACCCGAGCCTAATTCCTTTCACAAGGAGCTCTCCTGCCTGACTTTCTTATTATCAACCTAATGCTACCTAGCGAGAGTGAACAGGCCCTAAGTAAAATTGTGGAGAGTCATGACTCAGCACTATTCAATTTGTATAGACATTAAGTTTGGATATTTGGGCCTATTCTGCCTTAAAAATCAATGACTGATTATGACACATACACATTTATTATAATGTAGTAACCTGAAAACAAAATATTATCTTGTACAAGAAGAGCCATTTAAAAGTGTTTCCACATGAAATCAAATGATTGAAGAGGCTGCAAAGTTGGCTGCTACTCTGCTAGCAAGGCTAATTAGCATTTTCTGAACTACTTTATCTAGTATTACTTTTATTGTTCTTTTCAATTTCTTTTGTTATAACAATACAGTTACTAAGATGTTAGAGCATCAATTGATATTTCTCATTTCAGGAAACAGGCAAAGGTTTTAGCTTTAGCTGGCTCTTTAGCTAGGGAGGCTTAAGTTGGAGTGCAGTAACCACAGTTTGGTTGCTTCTATAAAAGTTTGTTTGCACTGTTTAAAAACATGATATAGTATGTAGTATAAAACTGTAGTTTTATGGTAATATACGCTAACACTACATCAATTTCTTGTCAATTTTGCCAAATGTACTGCTTTATGACTTTGTAGGAAGGAATAATACTAGATACACAAAGAACCAACATTCAAACTCTGGGATTGATTTCTAAAGTTCCTCTACTGATATTTTCTATAATTGAGTACAATGTCTGATTGCTTTCTGGTACACAGACAAAAACACAACACTGTCTGGCTAATAGCACAGAGAAGAAAATGGAGGGGTCAAGAGTTCAAGCAATCATATCACATAAGAATGTAAACAGAGAAATAAAACAGTCTTTAGAACACGAAAAATAGCTTTCTTGCAGGCAAACTAATGCTTCTTCTCTTTTAGCTTGTCTTTAATTTTCTGAGGTTCATCATATTGTATCAACCGCAAGATGTCCTTGTTGTCCATCACGCCCTGAATGAATTCTCCCTCTGAGATTTTATCTGTAAAAGTAAAACATAGTGTAAAGCAAATTGGAAAGGTTTTGAAAAAAATACTTTAATGGATGTATGGAGTTGATGAATAATGAATTACCGTTCTCTTTCTTCCCAAAAAATTCCCAGATTTTCTCAGACCTCTTCTCTGGTGTGTTTTCATCCTCAGGGAGATTCTTCTGGCCGTCAGCAGGAATCATGTTGAATATTGACTGCAATTTACGAAACAGATCATGAATTGTGCATTCAGACAGTATTTAAATATCTTTAAATAATTAACGTATCTACACTTGGGGTCAAAAGTTTTAGAACCAGTGAATAACCTAAAAACAGCTTTCTGACTTCTTCCAGGGATAAAACAGTGTTCCGGCAGCAATCGAGGTAAAAGAAGCTTTGAGAGTTAATACAAAGACTTCCTTCAGGAGCCCCAACCTTCTTTGTTACTCTACACAGCTAAAGGACTTATGTAACTACAGTTTGTGTAGTACTGTATATAGCTAACTGGATGGAGGGGGAAAAGACAAGTAACAAAGGAAGATAGAAGGAGGACAGAAGGTGATAGCAAAAGAAAACAACAAGTGCAACACATTCCTATGAATGTCCTCAAAAGTGTAGGGACGAACTTTTCAAACAGTGATTGATTCCCATTGCAGAAGAAAACATCACAAGAGTTTGTTTAGCTGCTGAAGTAAAAGATTTAGATCAAATTTAGGGTTCATGATTCCATTTTTTCTCTTTGTCATTCTTCACTTACTATCTTTATTATTAGCTTTGTGTCAGTCTATATGAAATAAATATTGAAAAAATTGGTGCTCTAAAACTTTTGACCAGTAGTATATGTATTTTGTGTATGGATTTTTGAATGGCTTCAGTTTCTACCTAAACTAATAGAAACAAATTCTAATAATTGATAAATGACTATTTATCATTCATCAAAAACACTTCAAGTTCTTTGATGTTTTTTCTCTTTTCTGTACATTTAATATGTTTCGCCTGTTTGAATAAACAAACAAATCCCAAAAATGGAATTGGCAAAATTGACATGCAGTTATAAAAACAAAATATATCATATATCAAGATAATAATTATTAGATTCATTGATCATTCATGGCAATGTGTCAATGAAGAGCCTGGCCGTTATTCTCTGGATTGATCAATACATACTTTAAAAATAAGGATTTAAGACCACAACAAAAGCAAAGGTGAAACAGTATTGAACTTAAAATAATTAAATCTATTATATATCTTTGCTTTGAGGGAATAAATCGGTGTATAGAAATACAAACGAAATATGCAATTTTGTTTTTAACATTCTACTTTTACTATGTGTGAAAAGCTTTAGGTTTGTAGCTGAATTGAAGTCTAATGTTATTAATTATGCAGGGTTAACAACACATTGTCTAAAGTATGCTTCAGGTTATGAGTAGCAAGCTTTACAGCACACGGTTGTCTGCACCACCATACTGAATGAACGAAGAAGGTAGAAGTACCCTAACAATCTCTTGGATTTCATTTTTGCTGATGGCTCCATTGCCATCAACGTCGTACAGTGCAAAGGCCCACTCCAGCTTCTGCATAGTCTTTCCCCCGGAGGTGAGGTGCAGGGCGACAATGTACTCCTTAAAGTCCAAAGTGCCGTCTGCATTGGTGTCGAAACTCCTGAATACGTGCCGAGCATACGCTGTGGGGTCTGCGTCGGGAAAGAAGCTGGCGTAGATGCCTTCAAACTGCTGCTTGCTGATCTTCCCGCCAGGACACTCCTTCAGGAAGGACTGGTACCAAGTGCAGAGCTCAGTCTCGGAGTATTTTGTGTTGGATTTCAGCTCCTCCAGGAGCTTATTCGACAAAGCACTGCTCTTTGCGTTTCCCATCCTAGGCAGAAAGTGGAAACTAACTTTTTTATCGATGATGTGCAGGGGGTGAAACCTCTGTGGTGTTCACTTCACTCTGCCTTGTCTTCACCCGGGAAGCCCCTCAAAGTGCAAAATGGGATTATAGTCATCACTACCTAAGTCCAGACAGCTGTCGTAAAGATTAAGGGGATAACTACGTCACACCACTATGGCAACTTTATGAAGACACAGTTAAATAGTGTAGGTATAAGTAGAGGATTAAAAACAGGTGGATAGAATTCTAAGGTCAACATCTGTGAGACCCTTCATCCTAGTCCAGCATTATTGCTTAAAGTACAATCCCTTCTGCATCTCTGGGCTTAATAACTCACTTTCAATATTTAGTTACATCGTGCTATACACAAAAAAAATGATTGGTAGTAGAAGAAGTATGTAATCAAGCATTTATTTTTGCCTTCATCCTGCTTTTCATCCATCCACATCTCTGTGATCTCTTTTTGCCTTTTCACAATTATACTTATTTTTATACCTTTTTGCTTTTTATCGTTCTTTTTACTTACATATATTTTTTATCAGCTAATCTAAGTAAATTGTAAAATAAAAATGTCATCATAGATGACACGATGTAAGGTATCAAACAGACAAATATCATTGAACATAGCATTTCACTGGTAAATGAAAACCCTGATAAAGGGGACATGAACAATATCAAGATTTTTAAGAACAGAGCTTAACCTGCATCAGCTAATATAATGAAAGTGCCTCTCTGACAGGGATAATGATAACTTTTTGAAATTTTGAAATTAACTTTAGGGCTATACAAAGCATAAACAACAATACATTTTAATTTAACTTAATTTCTATCTTTGAAATTAATTCAAAAGATTAGTAAGGAGACAAGGAAAATGTATAAAAATGCGGTCAGATTTTACCAAACTTTTGTATATTTTTTAACATCAATAAAAAAAAAAACTAAACTCAACAACAAAGCTGCTTTCCGTTTCCTTATGGATCTGTTCCCAATGGACCCAGTATTGGTCCTGTTCTGTTTATCATACAGCTATAAAAACTGTAATACTGAGACATGCAGCCTGGTTTTATCTCAACTATCTCAACAATGAGTGATTTGAAACGTTACAAATGCAGAAGGAAACAAATTCAAATCAATTATTATAACAAATGACAATTCAAGTCTTCAAAATCTTGTCTATGGTATATGCCATCCTCTATCCACAAAACATTCCCATTCAACTGTTTTTGTTTGCTCCATTGATTCTTTGTATGATTTAAATGTCTGCAGGGAGACAGTGAAGGCAGCAATTGACTCAGACGAGGCCGGCCGGATGCTGGGGGTCATCGTGCTGGCCTGCGTGGGATGGACCGCTCCTCTACAATAGGAGGAGATTATCCATGTCTCCCGTGTTATAGTCTCTGGCCAGATTACAAGACCATCTGCTGCAGTGGTGCCAAAACCACCGCGAGTGAAGGTAATTAAAGAAGCGATGTGAGACAAAAGCTGTGAAATGGCAGAGTGTTGGAGTTGCTCAGCTAAAAACCATATAACAGATGTGTAGCGTGCTGACATTGATGCATTTAGGATGAAGGTGATGGACTCAACTATTCCAGTGGGTAACTGGATTTCTGAGGATCAGTGGGGGGCCAATTGTTTTGCTCAGGAAATGAGACACGTCTCCTGATTCTACAAAATCTGCTTTAATCTCAGTGAATGTTATTATTTCTTATTTTCTACATTGAGCCATCATTTACTACTGAGTATGTTTTTCCTTGTATGTAACCGGAAACACCGATTTATCCTGGTTATTCAGAGGGTTTGTTTTTTGAAAAAACACTTTTTTCGCTGTCACACACATTCAAATCACATATTTACATGTATATTTGCTATAAACACTTATTAATAGATTATAAATACTTAAGATTTTAAATATAATAGATAGATACACCATGTGTCATATTTTATCATATAAATGAATAAACATAACTAGAAGTAAATACATGAAATGTGAAGAGGTTGTAAATAAAAAAGAGATAGGAACAAAGCTCTCCTGCAAAAATACAAGTGATAAGTGACGGCACTTAAATAAAGTGTTCTGTGTTTGGCAGGCTGTTGTTGACAACACTTTACTGATTAGATGATGTTATCAAAAACAAACCAATCAGCTGTCAGGAATATGGACGACTTCCTGCCTGTGTGTCCTGTCTGTTCTGTCCCTGTTCGATATCTGGGCCTGACTGTGCTGCTGCAGGCGCGGCTTCCTGTAAAGTCAACCTGAGTTGTGTGTGTCATCCAATCAAGAGCACCTGTGAGGTAGAAACACAACGGCCAACCTCTCTGTCTTTTTGTTCCTGCCTGAAACTAAATGTTGTTGTTGATTTGTTTTATTGCCAACCTCTCTGCCTCGCTTTACTGCTGGATCACCTGTCTGCCTCTCTATTGAGGATCATTTAGTCTTTTGTATTTAACATTTTAGCTACTTTTAAGAAAACGCATATCATGTTATCACTCATGTACGATGGTTATGTGCATGCTGGTGTGAAAAGATGACTTGAGTAATAGCTTGTCTCCTTCACATGTTACCAGTTCCATCATTGTAAGATGCAGCATTTCACTTCACAACAGCTATTTCAGGGTCACCAACTCTTGTAATTGATTGTCCATGTTGCATTTCACCCTGGTAGCTGAGGCTCAAGCTGGTAGTTTTATTCTGGAAGAGGGTTGTGTGATATGAGTCTGACGAATCAGTGAAGGCCAACTTGTGACCAAAAAGACCAGAGTCAGCGAGCTGTTCTTGGATCTGTTTCATTGTTTCCATACATCTGTGTTTCTGCCTGTTTAGACAAAACTGAGTTTTCGACCTAAACTGGGCCAGCAGCGTTTCTAAACTTATTTGCGGCTCTAAAACTCTGAAGGAGTGTGGACGCCAGACATATCTCGAGGGGGGAGGTGGTGTGCTAAGTCATGTGGAAGTAGCCTTAAAGTCCAGCCATATTTACAAACCCTTACATCAGCAGGGGGTTGATGACACCAAGGCTACTCAGCAACCAAGATGCTGATGTCTGAAATGTTTGATTTCATTATGAAATGTGTCACTGATACTTTTACTTTTTCTCTTTGTGGCCAAATTTGGTTGAATTTGATTGATGGTTAAATTATTAAACTATACAATGACACCTTACACTGAAATGAAATAGGCAGTGTGTGTTTATATGGCCGTTAAAACTAGATTGGGAACATTTTTTTTTTAAGTTAGATATTTGCTAACTAAATCTGGGAGTGTCTGTAACCTGATACCTTTGCCTTTGCAATATCAGATAAGGAACCTCAACCTTCAGTCTGTAGATATCATATACTTCAGCACAAAACATTGGGGTTTTGTCTTAAAATGTACAAAATGTCAGGCATTGCTGTCTCAAGAGAAAAGGCAGTGACTGAAATCGGACATTTGCCAGTCGTTCTGATATTTTACTCAAATGAGTTTCCCTCCCCCCAAAGCAGGTATCTCTTACATAAAAAATGTTAAGTCTGGGAAATATGCACTGTACAAAAGGCTTAGAACTTAATCAAAAGTAATGCTCGACCTATTTGGCCTGTATTTACATTGTTATTACATGGAAGCTAATGTCCAGAATAATCTCTTTGTGTTTTGGGGGAATTACTCTGGCTGATATACTGCTGTCATGTCTAAAGAGGAATTTATGTATTCATATTTCTACCTTTGTAATTTCATAGGAGCAAATTGAACTCGGAACTCAGTCTTAATCGGCTACCTGTTGGGACTCCACTATTACTAGAATATATTCGTTCTACACTTTTATAATCAACTCAAGCTTATACACGCATGAGTGTACGAGTTCTGTTTATTATATAACACACAATAGATTCCCAGCATGACTCATTTTGAAGATTTGTCATTGTCTTGTTGGGTCATGATTTATCCTGCAGCTCTACATTTCAGGACCATGGTTAACCATGGTTGCTGTCACGTACAAAACAAATTGTTTAAAAAATTTAACATGGTCATTATTTTGGTCCCGCAGTGGAGGACTCTGATCAGAATACCCCCTGAGCTGTATCTCTTCAAGCTTTGTTTGCTGCATATATTTTTAGTTAGCGTGACGCGTCTGACCTTTTTATGTCAATTTTTGGATTTGGTTCCGAAGACACGACGAGGTTGCTGTGATTGTTCATAGAATCAAGTTTTAGCTCCAAGTTATGAGTATATGTGGTGATTCCATATCACAGTCATTATTCCCTAGCTGCTCTGCAAGGCTTTGGAGCTAAGTGAAAACGTTTTGTCTCAAACTAACGTGTGTTCATATTTTGATCTGCAGGTGGCGCTAGAGGTAAATCAAAGTTTTAACAGTTTATCCTGGAGGAACGTAAAAGTGTGCATCAAATATGCACCAAAACTTGTCAATGTGTAAAAGATATAAAACTGCAATGTTATTCAGTGGAGCACATACCTATGACAAGTTCAAATGAGCTGCAGCAAATTTCAAACACAAATATCAGCTTTTTTCATCCATAAATTATTCCCTGTAAAGTCAGTGAAAATGTTAAAGAGCATCCCATCATGCAATGTTAAAGAAAGTGACCAAAAGAGGATCTTGAATCTCCCCCTTTGTTAGGTTCCATGTTAAATTTGTAACATATGTAACCTGATAACTTTCTTCCAGGTGAGATTTCAGGTTCCTTACATACTGAGAATGTGAACTTGACTCTTTTCCCTTGACTGGCAATTCAAAGGCTAAGTCTATGGGTAACCGGGGTTGTCTCCCAAACATTAACTCATATGGGGAGAACCCGGTCACATCATTTCGGGTGCAATTGTAAGCATGAGTGAGAGGTTTGACATGGTCTCGCCACTGTATCTTCTCTTTGTCTTTCAGAGTGCCTAGCATGCTGAGGAGTGTTCGGTTATACCGTTCAACAGGGTTTCCCCTGGGATGGTAAGGGCTTGTCCTCACCTTACGAATACCTGCCAATGCACATAGCTCCTTGATGGTATGAGACTCAAAGTCCCTACCCTGGTCGCTGTGAAGGCGTTCAGGAAAACCATAATGGCCCAAGAAGTGTTCCCATAAGGTTTTAGCGACGGTACTAGCTTTCTGATCTCTGGTAGGGATGGCTACGGCATATTTAGTGAAATGATCCGTAATAACGAGGATGTCCTTAGTGTTGTGGCTGTCTGGCTCTAGTGAAAGGAAATCCATACAGACCAACTCCATTGGTCTAGTTGTTTTGATGTTCACGAGTGGGGCAGCCTTGTCCGGTTGGGTCTTCCTTCGAACACATCGCTCACATGTTTTCACTTTTCTCTCTACATCAGCAGCCATCTTTGGCCAGTAGAATCGTGATCTGGTGAGTTCAAGGGTACGTTCAATCCCTAAATGTCCCATGTCATCATGGAGATTCCTGAGTACAATAGGCCGTAGGACATCTGGGAGTGCCAGCTGAAATAGGGTTTGTCCCTCACACTCCCGTGTCCTGTACAAAAGGCCTGACTTCAGTTGAAGCCGTTTCCACTCTCTCAGGATCAACCGTTCTTCAGGAGAATCTGCCGTGTGATCTGCAGGTAAGTTGTCGGATTCCACCAAACTGATAACACTACTGATGCCAGGGTCTTCTCTTTGCAGTTTCATGAGATCAGACTCACTGTATTTAGGCACTGTTAGGATCCCATCCTGTGACTCATCCTCCTCAAGGACAGCAGGAATTGCATCTGCATGAATGGCAAGTGAGTCAACATAGCCAGGGAAAGGTGAGAGCTCTTGATCTTGCTTCACAGTATGCCTTTGACAAGTAGCTTCGACAATTTCTGGAGTCACCAGTTCAAACTTGTTTATTGATGTCAGTAGCTGAGAAGTGAACTGGTCAATCCTTTGGCTTTCCTCTTGTGATGTGGCATCATTTTCCAGCGCACCATGATGTCTCCTTGACAGACCATCAGCATCCATGTTCTGCTTGCCAGCTCGATACTTGATGTCAAAAGTGAATGTTGAGAGCGCAGCTAACCAACGGTAGCTCGCAGCATCAAGCTTGGCTGTGGTAAGTAGGTATGTCAAGGGATTGTTATCTGTGATAACAGTGAAAGAGTTTCCATACAGATAGTCATGAAACTTCTCTGTGATGGCCCATTTAAGGGCCAAGAATTCAAGCTTGTGCGCTGGATATCTTGCTTCACTGCAGGAGAGTCCTCTACTGGCATAAGCAATTACACGCAGTTTCCCGTTTTGCTCTTGATATAGAGCAGCTCCTAATCCTGTCGTGCTGGCATCAGTGTGGAGCACGTAAGGAAGTTTAGGATCTGCGTAACCAAGGACTGGAGATGATGTCAGTTTGTGTATGATCGCCTCAAAGGCTTGTTGACACTCAGTGCCCCAGCGTTCACCAAAAGGCTCTTTTGGGTTGAGGTATTTCCCATCACTGAGGCCTATCTTGACTCCTTTCCGCCGTGGTGGGTAGCCAGCAGTGAGTTTGGTCAAGGGCCTGACTATCCTTGAATAATCCTTCACAAATCTCCGGTAGTAACCGGAAAATCCGAGGAAGGATTGGAGTTCCTTTAAGTTCTGTGGTCCCGGCCAGGTTTTCAAGGCTTGAACCTTTTCAGGGTCGGTCTTCACTCCATCGCTGGACACAATATGCCCCAAATAACGCACTGAAGTCTGAAAGAACTTACATTTATCAGGTGAAAGCCTCAAGCCATATTCCCTGAGACGGTTGAGCACGTGGGTGAGCCTAGACTCATGCTCCTCCAGAGTGTCCGAAAACACTATTAGGTCATCAAGGAAGACCAGGACCTCCCTCAGATGAATGTCACTCATGCACTTTTCCATGAGCCGTTGAAATGTGCTCGGTGCATTGGTGACTCCCTGAGGCATCCGGTTGAATTCCCAGAATCCAAAGGGGCACACAAAGGCAGTTTTTGGCTTGTCACTTTCATTCATCTCAATTTGGTAGTACCCAGACTTCAAGTCCATCACTGAAAACCACTTGGATCCAGCGAGAGCAGAAAATGACTCCTCCAAGTTTGGTAAGGCATAAGAGTCTTTTATCGTTTGCAAGTTTAACTTTCTATAGTCCACACATAGGCGTACATCGCCATTCTTCTTTCTCACCACCACAATTGGCGATGAAAATGGGGACTCTGATTCTCGGATTACGCCTGCATCAAGAAGGGTTTGGAGGTGCTTTTTGACTGCTTCATAATCACGAGGGTGAATTGGACGGGGTCTCTGTTTGATGGGTGTCTCGTCTTTCAACTTGATGTGGTGTTGGATTTTCGTCGCATGACCAAAATCGAGGTCATGCTGGGCAAACACATCAGAGAAGGTGTTGAGCTTCAGAGTGACTCTTTCCTTCCACTTCTCAGGTAGAGAGGGCCCAAAGTCAAAGCTTTTTCCAGGACACGTCTCCGTTTGATGAGTGGAGCAGTCAACAACATGCTTCTGACCATCCCCATCAATTAGGTGATTCTCCACTACAGCATCTGCAACAGTCAGGTCTGCAATGACACAGTTGGTAGGTAGAATGATGTCATGTTCAGTTTCATTTCTAAGGAGAACAGGCAATTTGTTGGAGCCATGCTCTGGCAAGGAAATGAGACAACAGTCTACAAACACGCCACCTGGCAGAGTTGATCTTGATGGTTGTTCAATCAGAGCACATTTCTCTGTGTTGACTAGGTTGACACACATATAGCCTTCAAGCAGCACTCTTTGTTTTGCTGGGAGAACTGCTTGTTCCCTTCCTCTGAGCTTCACAAAGCCGAGTTCTCCGCTTGTTGCTTGTTTTCTCCTCAGTTGTAGTGTGCGAAGGACCTGTCTGTAGCCATAGCAGGATGAATTATGGGAAAGTGAAAACTCATCACAACACTGATCATAGAGGGGATCTAAAGTGTTGGTGCCGATCAACAATGGGACACCACTGTTTGACCGGAGGTCAGGAATGATTAAAGCCAAGGTTGAAATTTCAGGCTCTGACTCAAGAAGGGCTCTAGGGAACTTGAGGTCAACCTCTATATAACCCAGGTAAGGAACAGGTTGGCCGTTTGCTCCCTCTACTTCAAGGATGTTGCTGATGGGCTTGATAGGATGATCAGATAGATGGGTCTGATAAAAGGACTGGGCCACCGTGGTGACCTGTGACCCTGTGTCTAGTAAACAACTACAGTCCACCCCATCCACATTTACATTGGCTGTACACTTGCTGCCTACAAGACGTTTTGGCAATTCCCTTTGTCGTTTGACTCTGTGGCTGTGAGTCATGGGTTTTTGTTCGCCTGTAGATGTGGGATATAGTGGTTTCTTGGCTTCCATTTTCCCCTCAACAGAAGCCTGTTCTAGTTTGACTGGCGAGTGGTGAGTGAACCATTCTGAGCTTCCCATGCACGCTGCTTCTCCCGGAGCTCTGCTCTCTTGGCCTGCACAAGGGTGGGATTGGGTATGTTATCACATGTAGATGCAATGTGCCCATCTTCACCACATTTGAAGCAATACCATGGCTTCGGTTTCACTGTCACAGTCATTTGCTGGAGTTGTCCTTCCGGCTGGGTATTTTTTGTCTTCTGTTTCTGTCTTACACTTACTGTTGTTTTCTTTTTCACAGGTTTCTCTGAACTACATGCACTGAGTTTTGCCACCTGAACCTGAAGTTCAGCAATCTGTTTCTGTATGTCTTTGGTCATGTTTAAGAAGGCATCCTCTGTATTCTGTGGCATGACAATATCCTCGTCGTAGGACATGTGTGCAGCGTGCATGTTTGACATGACTTTTGGCTTTGTGAACCCAAGGTGCTGCTTCATTCTGCTGGTTTTGTTAGCCTGTTTGTCCTCCTCAGTTCGCAGTAAGAGCAGGAGCTCTGCAAAAGATGGTGGCTTACTCCTGAGCTGTTCAAGCTGAAGACTGGTGATCAGAATACTATTCCAACATCCACGACAGAATTGCTTGAGACGTTGTTTGTCAGAGTCGCCGGCAGCGATTCCTCCTTTATTTACCACATATCTCAATGCTGTATGAAGTCGCTGCAGGTAATCAGACGCTTTCTCCCCAGCATTTTGATTGATGTTCAAGAATCGTGCAAAAAGCTCATCCCCATCTTCGACAGTGGCATAAGCAGAATCAAGTAAGTTCAGGTACTCTTTTGGTGAAGCTTGAGGCCCTAATGACTTGACTATGTTTGCAGCAGGGGCCGAAAGACTTTCAACAATTTTCCTCACCATTTGGGAGTCAGGGATAGATGGGTCATGCAAGCAGAACTCCACACTGTTGCGCCACGTGTCATAGTCGACTTCAAAGTTTGGCTGAGGATGTCGCCCAGAAAACTGTTTCAGTTTACAAGGAAATTGAATGTGAGATGAAACTTCACTGCTCTTGACAATGTGCTCAACCACAACACGCTGTACTTCTGGTGTGCTGAGTTGATCTGAAGGCAAGTGGAAAGTGCTGGTTCTTTCTCCTCTTGGAGAGAGAAAATCTCTGACCTCGATGCCAGTCTGGGGTTTGTAAGAGTCCTGACTCACTTCATTGGGGACACTGACAAAGCTAGGGCCTGCAGCTTGGATATCACTTTGTGTAAGGGGTGGCTCAATTTCCACAGGCTCTTCACTGACCTCAAGTGGGGTTTGAGTTCTAATGGATTTACTGATCCTAGCCAGCTCCTCACGAAGGATGTCTACAAACTCCCTGCCGCTCAACTTAGCTAAGTCTTTCAACCCAGAAAGGTAAGTATTTGTTGCACTGGTGCCTGCATCACTTGTGTAAACGCTGGCAAGACTCTGAACATGGTGGATAACTTCAGGATTGGCAGTGCATGGTCTTCGGTAAGGTAAGACGTTGGCTTCAAGGTCTTTCACAGCGGTGCCATGTTCAAACTCTGCAATTGCCTGGGTCTCAGAGTCTGCGCTAGGTACTCTGATTATCCTAGCGATAGATCCATATTGCTTGAGTAAATCAAAGATTTCATTGTCAACCTCAGTGTTGGTTAACCCACTAACTAAAACAGCATTTGGGATTTTCACACTCTCTGTCAAAATAATATCCATGTTTAACCAAGGTAAAAGTGAAATGTCAATAAACTTGAAAATGATATGGGTTAATACAACCAAAATACCTGAAATGTTGAATTATCTTCCAAATACACTCGGTCACAGTCCAGTTACTCAAAAGATGTCCATTTAATTTGATTATGAATGTGAATTCATAAATTGCTCCTGGCTAGCTCGCCAAGTTTTACTGTGTAACCCACTTGACAGGTAAGTACACACTAGGTTCGCAGGGCAAAGTAATAAGAAGAGATTGGACACCGCAATGAGTAAAAGGAACACACAGGTAGATTTAAGCAAAACACTGTATTAACATATATAGAAAATAAACAGTTTACATACACTGCCGACAGTCACTTTTGTTCTTATTTGAAATGTCTTTTTTACCGGGTGCACCCTAAATAAAATAAAATGTTTTACCCAAAAGAAATAGTTCAATTCGAAAGTTCTTGGAAGTCCTTCCCCACAACCCTACCACTCTGGCAGGACAGAGAATGAAGAATGGAAAGGTTCCTCCTCAATCCAAAATGCTCACGCGGGTAGCTCGCCATCCCCCTCGTCAGGGAGAGAATCACTCCAAATCCACGGTCCAGGATCTCAGGGTATCCAAAAAACCCAGCCTGTATAATATAACAGACTGATATAAATCTATTCAACCTTTCTTAACTGTACAGTTTAATTTTATCAATATCAATGTATAATGCAACTTTTCACTGTTAACTTGTTAAAAGATAACTGCTGCATCGCAATATTAACACATGAAATGTCCACTTCACTGTTTTGTAGTGAGAAAACCATTAATATAAGACCACTCACAGTTCACCATTAAATGCTCAGATTACTGATACCTCGTACCTATACACACCACAGCACAGTAATATACAGAATATATAGCTTCATAACCCATGAAACTCAGCTAAATGATGTCTTTCTCTGTTCATACAATGTAAATAACATGCACGCATACTCATTTTACACACATATTCCCGTTTTCCTTTACTATCATTAGAAAAATACCACAACACTGTGACTTTATGTTCCCACTCGGTAGCTAACCCACCACGAGGCTAAGCTAATTCACAGAGCTATTTGCTAATACAGATAGTACTCACCGGGACAATAAAATAATAAAACAAACACAAGATGTTCCCAGGGTCGCTTCAGTGGTTCACCGGACTTTTCTCTGTTTACACAGTTCCTCCTTTTAACAATATAAAGTGTATTTTTTAAAGTTTCATCACTCCAAAACCTCTGTGTCTCAATTATCGTCCTGCTGCTCTCTGTGTATTTTTCACACACTACCGCAGCGTCTCTAACGTGAAGGAGACGGGACATGCGTTGCCTTAACCAATAGCAACTCAGCTAAACTGAAATGAACCAATGAAATCAATTTGAAAAGTTTTTCTTCACAGGACCATCTACTGAATCAAAAAGACCTCTGAGATCAAATGAAATGATCAATGAAATGAAGAATAAAATAAAGAATGTAGTTATGAATTAAATAATAAATGTATAAATTAAATAAAAAAAATTCTCAATGAAAGAACATATTTCTAACATATTTCTCATATTTGTAACACTTTCTTCCAACATATTTAGTAACAGTTGGGTTTCTTTTTCCAACAGGTTACACATAGTTTCATGCAATGGTAGATTTTTTATAATCCCACCAACCAATAAATGGACAGGGGCAAAAACGAATCTCTCTGATGGAGGTAAAAATGTCAACCTCACGGTGGCACTCATCTTCTGGAGACCTTGATTTGCCTGGACAATACAGTGATCAAACTTGTTGAGGCTCTTAACTGTTGAAATGAAGCGAGTCATTTAGTTAGTATAAAATCAGATGCCTACAGACAACAGTACAACTATCCAGACTGAAATATCTCAACATCTGTCAACTCACTTTTTCTCAATGCATGGTCCCAAGATGTTGAATCTCATAGACTTTGACCCCAACTTTTCTCAAGCCTTACCATTGGATGAAATGTATGATCTTGAGTGAATAAATCTCAATAAATGTTAAATTGTCACAAAGTTTGCTGCACACATTCATGTCCCCCAGAGGATACAGTGATATAATGTTGGTGGTTCCTTAACTTTTTCTCTAAAAGCACCTAAAGTTTAAATTAATTATTTGTCTTGTATCAAAGTTAATTATTAAATAGCTGTACACTATTCCGATTAGCCTCAGGTTGACTATGTGTCAATTAGCAAATATAAATGGTGAATCTCGCAGCCTGTCACATTTATCTTGTGGTTCCAGTACACATGGGGATGCACCATCTTTTGAAATTACCGTATAGTTTCCTTTTGAAATCCATAAACCAAACAAATTGAGTGATGTAAAAGACTAATGTGGAAAAGAATAATGTGTGAGCGTGAGGTCAGCAGATGTTTTCCCCAAACATCTATCATCTCCTTCACTCTCCTCTGTCAGCAATTCGTCTTCATTTGTGCAATAAACATGTTATTAAGATGTAAAGACTTTCTCCCCACATGTACACACACATTACGGATGGATTTTCATGTGAGACTGTGCACATTATGTCATAGGTCTTATGGGCTGCGGCTGCAATAACACAGAGAAACGCTCAGACATGTAATGTAGCAGAATCTGGGGAAATGAAAAAACACAAAGAACTTTGCCCTGGATTATAATAAGCACATTGTAATCTTTTTTTCATTAATATGCATCAAAGGGCGTCTGGAATATAATTTGCCATTTGTAATGGATAATGTGGCAGGCAAAGATTTGTAGAGGGGGGAGGAGCGACAGTCTTGGACGAGCCGCAGAGGGTGAAGAGAGATGGAGTACAACTGAAGCAGCGAAATACAAAGAGTCAGTGGACTGCCATGGGTTTCTATTGTTTCTGCGGAAGGGGAGAGAAGGAATCCTTTAATCGAGGTGCCACAGAGTCATTAGAGCCAGCGGACGGATGTACACAAGTCTCGCCCAAGGAGCCCCAAAGGCAACAAGATTATGAAGATTTGATATATCTGCTGGGAGGCAGAACACGGTGGCTTCATATCGAAAGACAGGATTAGTTGGCCTTTCATTTCATCTCCTTTCGGCCTTGCCTCGACCATGAGGCTAGAGCACGGGCGGCGGGCTTCTCTGGCGCTCACCCTCAACTTCGTGGCGTTTGCGTTTGCCTTATCAGCGGTGACCACCAGCTACTGGTGCGAGGGGACCAGGAAGGTGGCCAAACCCTTCTGCACAGGGCCGCCGATGAAAGCGAAGCAGTGGTTCTGCATCCGCTTCAACAGCACCAACATCAACGACACTCGGCTGGTGCAGTACATCTTCGAGACGGGGGAAGAGAAGTTCCTGCTGAGGAAATTCCATGCAGGCATATTTTTCTCCTGCGAGCAGACCGCCGACATGAACGGTAAGACACCTGATCGAGGCTTATCCCCCTCGGCATCAGCGAGGTGTTGAAAGACAGGAAGTGATGATGGAGGAAGCCCCTCGTGTTGAATGCAGGTTAAATATGTCACTCACTGGAGTCGGTCTGCTGACTGAACCACATCAAGTCAATTTTGTGTAAAATATATTTTCAGGGCATTTCGTCCTCATTAATTGATATTCAAGAAAAACACCTAACTCCAGGAAACTGCCAAAGTTAAAATCAAACAAAAACTCAGTATCAATGACACACATTGAATGTCTTTGTTTATCTCAGGAAGTGTTTTTATTATCTGAATCCTTAAAGAAAAAATGCAAAATTCATCCTCACTACAGAGAAGTTTTTATTAGATTTATTTTGTTACATTGCTAGCACAGCAGTTCTGGATTAAAACCATTTCTCCGAGCATTGCATGCAAGCTGCCCCCTTGGGTTTCATAAGCTCTGGTAATAAGACTGAGAAAAATAATTTTGTATTGAGGATTTACACACAGTTTAAAGGCAAATTCCACCATCAGGAGCAGTTTATTGAACTCAGCTCCTCGGTTTGTAGAAACTGATTTAGGTTAATAATTGATTTGAATGATGAGTGTTTTAAACTGTAACTGTTTTAACTAGATTATAGTCAGACAACTTTATTTCTAGAAAAATAATTAAATACATTGAGCTGATTTAAATCATATCTTCAAAAAGAAATCTTTGTTGAGCTATTTTTACAGAAATATCTTGCATTTTGTTGAAATACTATGACTATGAACTATATACTATGAATTAATTTAATTTTGATGACAAATTATTGTAGTTTTTGTTAAAATATTATTAATTGTTTCCTCTAAATATTGTTTAATATAAGTTTATACATTTCCAGCTTTACTTTTAATATAACACATTTGTCTGTCTGTCTGGTACTATTTCAACTTTGATTTAGTAATATAACAACCCTCCCTTGAAAATTATAAACTTTATTTTTGAGTTTAATATTCTATCTGATGTTCACAGCAGCTACTCAAAGATATCTGATTATAACAGGTTTATTCCCAGAAGATGCTGCACATTTTTTAAATTCACATGTTCTCCCTATCTTATTGTTTTTCTTTCGCATTTATTTGACAAGAGGAGAGAGTTTTTATTAGATATTATTAAGTAAATGTTTTTTTCTATAACAATAATCTATTCATATTTACTCTTTGGATCACAGGGTTTGACTGTCGGGACTTCGCAGAGATCGCACCAGAACATGAAAGAGGTCCGTAAAAACTGTTTTTTATTTTTACTTAAGTTATTCTGCTCTGCTACTTCATATATCTACTCCACTGAATTTCACACGGAAATATTTTATGTTTAATCAAAGTTCATTTATTAGATTCAGATTTAGTGTAGGCTATTTATACACAGTATTTTCAGAATGTGGTATATTCTCTACACGAGTTTAACAAAGTCTTCCTGCACTGCTCCAATTGGCAAAGTGCATGAAAGTGCAAAAGTCAGGTACTTGTTACTAAAATATGATTTATTGTGACATTTTCATTAGTAGCTGTCGTAAGGCAGGCTCCTCCTCCTACTTCTGTGTGGCCTCAGGTCAAAACTATGTCTCCAGTGTCCCTGTTGACGGAAACATTTTTACCAGACACAGTCCTTCAGACCTGACATGATTTGTTGAGTTAATTGGCAACTTGAATGAAAAAAAAATGAATGATGGGTGAAGTGTTTAACTCCACAAAACACTTTTGTAGTCTCAGGGGTAAACAATGTTGCAGGCAAAGTGAAGTTTTATTCAGACCTAACTAAACAACAGAAGAAAAAAACAAAAACATGCCTCGATACTGCTCGTGTGCTTTCATCCAAGTGTCCTCAAGCCCCAACATTTGTATTTGACTCGAAAAAAAGTCATTTACACGTGTTTTAAGCCTAATAGTCCACTACAGAAAGAAGTGATGCTAGTGAACATAGTGATGTGAATGGTTACCCAACGCGAAGACATCAGAGTACATTTAGGCTAGACACATGTTGTAAATGACACCGTTTCGAGTCGTTTATGAATGTCGGGGCTTCCTGACATCTGGATTTCACCACACGAGCAGAATGGAGGCATGTTATGTTTTCTTTCTGGTGTTTTTTCACTTCCGAAGAAGGACTCCCCTTTACTTAGTACAAGTTGTATTGGATTTGGCTGCAATGCGTTTTACCCCTGAGACTCAAACTCTGGACCCACCCCTCCATTGGCATAGTGTTGAGTAGATAATGAGTGAATTAAAATTTTTGGTTAACCGTCCCTTTATAGAATCAAGTTTGTAAAAAGCACAACCATGTGATAAAAAGTAAACCTTTGGGGGTCTTGGGTCCCTGGGGGCAGTTGGCTCCTTTGGCCCATTGGTGAACCAGCTTTCGCTGCTTCCCTGATTTTATAAATCCATCAGGGCCAGATGGTCATATTCAGAGCTCCAAACCTTAACAGGAGCAGACCTGTCATATCCTCATGCATGTCTGCCTTCAGACAAGTGGGATTATTCATCAGCGGCCGGGTGTTACGAGGACAACACGAGTGATTTCTATTTCCCCCGCCCTCCCTCTGCTGTCTGTGTTCACAGGGGTCTTGTGGTTGTGTATCGTTGCTGAGACTCTGTACCTCACCCTGCTCTTCACAGGGGGCGCTCTGTTGACACTGGAGCAGTGCCCCTGCTTCAGCATCATGAACAAACTGAAGCTCAGTGCCTTTGCCGCTTTGTGCACCGCCCTGTCAGGTAAAGCCATGGTGCTCTCTGTTTGTCACAATGTCATCAAATCATGTGGACAGCAGGGGTGCTGTGTGATGCTTGAGTTGGTGATTCCAAATGTTTCTGAAAGATAGCAACTGATGTCGACCTCGTCCTGCTGTGATAAACCGGCGACACACAGAGATCTTGTGGCGAGTGTGATTAGAGTTACAGTTACACAAACATCGCTCTGAGCCAGTGGGTGTGGCCACAGACCTGTAGGATCTCCACTTGCATTAAACAGGATCAAGAAAGAAATGACAAATATGCATTAGTTGTAACAGTCTTTATCAAATCTAGATATTACTTATATCTGCTGATATTTCCATCTCATTAAACTAAATATTGTCTATGCAATATTAATTCTGAATTTTAACTAAATGTCCAGTTGTAAGTTAATATACTCTTCTGTCTGAATCTGCTGCAGTGGTTATTAAAGTTGCCACTGAAAATATTTAGATTTGATATGGTTTGTATTTAACTATGGATGAAAAAGGCTATTGTTACACATTGTGAACACAACATAGATTTATATCATTACCAATCAAATCAACTAGTTGAACATGCGGGGGTCTCTCTGACAGGACCCATACAGCGGCCTGCCACAGATAAACTATAGAGAATGAGTGTCGATATTATAAATAATTATGGTTATGTTTACGAAAAGGTCATAGTTATCTGTGGGGGATTTACAAAAAATACCATGTTGTGGTTTTTGGAGAAAATAAGTTTAATTAAGGTTGGTTTGGTGAACTTGTTTGCTAACTGTTCATTATTAACACCTCTAGTAACATTAGAGTATTTTTGTATCCTTTATCTCCTTTTTTGGTCTCCACCCCCTCCTTAGCATAATGTCTAAATAGTTCCAGTTTTAGCAACCACCCAAAGTGCTTCAAATCAGTTCATATTCATTCATTCGTTCACCAACATGTTCATACAGCCATTCAGTGTCTTGGCCAAGGACATTTCAATACTTAGGAAATGAACCACGGACCTTCCATTTAGGGAAGAACTGGCTCTACTTCCTGAACCACAGCCGCCCATTGGAAAATCTAATTTCTCTGTTGTTTCACTGCGCACAGTCTTTATTAACCTACAATCCAGTTGCACACTCAGACGTCAGAATGACACAACAAGCAGCTGATGTTCAGTTTAATGGGTTAAATATATATTAAAGCTGTATATAAAAATGAAGAATATTTAGAGTATCTACATTTTGTTATAACGTGTTGTTAGTTTTCCTGCTTCAGCTTGGTTATAATACTGTGAGGCAAAATCTTTGATGAATGATTTCCCTTCCAAAACGATATGTGTGTTTTGAGATAGAAAATTAATCAGAATAATCAGAATTTTTTGCTATGATTTGATTCATTACCACCAATTCTCGTATAAGAATATCTGCAGGGAACAATAGATGTGTTTTATGTGAAGATAACTTGGCTGTAAAAGGGTAAAGGAGCAGGGCAGCAGGTCAGGGCGACTGGAGGAGGTGAAGCTCACTTGGATCAGTGGAAGCAGAGTGGTTAACTGCACTGCGTCCACTCACCGCCATAGAGGATTTTCTGGTTTGTGGACTAATCGGATTGGAGTGGGGGCAGCGGTTTTGGGTCGTGCCAAGACCTGCCCATAGAAGTCCCCTCTCACTCCCTCCAGCCCCCCTCTATTCCCCCATCCCTTGACTACCACCCCCCACCCTGTTGTTACGAGTTAATCCCAAGAAAATCAGCTGTAGAGGGGCAGACTGCTGCATGAGAGAGGGCCAGGATGCTGCAGGATGATAACAGAGACAGAGCTGAGTTCCCTTCATCCAGAGCCTGTGTGGATACCACACATCACAGCTTCTGTTTAGGGCCTTTAGATACATGTAGGAGCCTGTCAGTGAATATGCATATATAACTATGAATTTATATTTGTTAGTTAGTTTCTGTTAAAACACTATAAACTAATGATTTTCATTTTTTGTTAGTAACACGGTGCATGTAACATTCTAAGGTCTACACTTTAAAAACCCAATAATAATTCATAGTAGGGAATTCATACACTGTAAATAAAGATGGACAATGCTTCTCTATATCCTCCCGTGTTCCAGAAATGAAGCTTCAATATCCTGGACATGTATGCTGCCACCTTATACAGTCTCAGCTGTCAATAATGACTTTTCAACCAATTTTTATCAGATGACCAGTTAAAACAAAACTTATACACTTGAACAGACATTAGTGAGAGAAGAACTACCTAAATAACATAAAACATCAAACATTACAAATCTTTGGGATTAATATATTTAATGTGTACTATCACTTTTTGTGTCATCCATATTTATTTGTAGACTGTGGGTGAAAATTAATCAAAACACCAAACAAAAACACACTATCACCTGAATCTGTGGCTCCTCACAGCTGAGCGGTGGTTCAGCTTCTTTCAGCACATTGTTTTGGATACAACGTGCAACTGTACTGTTTGAGTTCAATCACATCTATTTTAAACTCTGTTTCCAGATGCTGCAGGCAGCTGTTTTCAGTGGAAAAGCTGTGCTCTACCTGCTAATACCACCAACCAGCTAAAAGACACTTTAACAGAGGCTTAACAGAGTGAAGCATTTCTCAGCTGAAGAGCCTGATTATTTTCCTTTGATCCATTCGTTTCACATTTGTGTATGTTACTGTGCCCTCAGGTGTAGTATATGATGATGTGCTATGTATGTATATGATTTCATTCTTACTAATCTCTCATTCTGCTAATTTGCAGGGAAACCCTGCATTTCATTTTGCTTTCATACAAAAGAAAGTAATGCCACTCAGGCTCTGATTTGTCTGTTGCACTTTCCACTATGTTAAAAATCAGCAAGGACCAATGCTGTATAGTAAAAAGTAGGGAGCCATTAGAAATTGTATTTGTAATATTCTATAATAATTGAATACCAAATAATCCTAGACATGTTTTCACTTGTGTGTGATCGTCTAAATTGCCTAAATTGATGTTGATTTATTTACCATAGAATTAGCTCTTTATTTTTTATATAGGGACCAGGTCCTCTCTACGGAGGGCGCCATATTTTTTTCACTAAATTGTACACACTGAACCTTTAAGTACTAAGTAAAATAGGTTTCAGGGTTTTCAGTTACATATTCCTGCAGAATAGTCACTGATCCGCTCTCGTTCTCAGGCCTTTGTGGGATGGTGGCCCACATGATGTTTACCACTATATTCCAGTTGGCTGTCGCTATGGGGCCAGAGGACTGGAGGCCCAAGACCTGGGACTACAGCTGGTCCTATGTGTAAGCACTTTTTTACTTCTACCTAAAATGTTTAACTGTAGAGCTTTTGGTTCCATCTGATGATTTTGATGCTGTCGTTTAATTTGATTGGTCCAATATCTGGGAGGCGGGCCCTACATAGTTCGTAATAACACTAGTAGACAGGTTAACAGATCAGGGGTGATGTTGTTTTAAGCACTGTACGTTTCTATGTATGTTAATTTGTGTACTGCATGAGTGCTGAGGTTATAGCTGTACCTCTTACTTTAAGTTTTCACTGTCTGGTTATTTTCCACATGTGGAGCCATTAAAGAGAGACCACTAACAAAAATTTGCCCTCGCCCCCCAAAATACAGGAGAGACAAGGGGAGAGTCCTAAACCACCTACGTATTCCTCTTGAAGTAATAGACTTTCTATAGTTTGCCCAAAGACTGTAAAGAAAGATGGCTGACGCATCTCCAGTTCCTTCCACTGCCCAAAAATTAAGCTAAAATATCTCTGATTCAGATGGCCCAATCTTGCATTTCTACTGTCCTTTGGACCCAAAGTTAGCAAATAAAAAGTTATAACATTTGCATCAGAGTCACTTCAATCCAACTCTTTTCTCAAACCTCTTCGCAGCTTAGCGTGGGGCTCTTTCGGCACCTGCATGGGCTCTGCAGTGACTGCACTGAACAGGTACACGAAGACCATCGTAGAGTTTAAATACAAGCGGCGGAACATCGAGAAGAGCATGATGATCAAGAAGAAGATGATGGAGCTTGACCTCCCCGAGCAGATGTGGGACATGTATCTGACTGCTGTGCCCGCTGACACAGAGGTACCGCTACAACTGCCAATCAACGGCCTGAAGCCCCCAACAGGAACAACGTATGTGATGGAAAAGGACAGTGTACAAGGAGAAGCATATTGCTGAGAATAGATTGACCCAGTCCCTGTGCCTCACTGGAAAAGGGCTGATTTTCTGGACAAAGAATCTCCTAATGTTTGTTTGGTTCCTCGTTACACATCAAATGTGTTACTGGGAAACCAGAGACAGAATCTTCTTTCTGAAAGAAGACTAATGTCCGTGCTCCGGGAAGATTTTATGCACGTTTTCCGAAACCCTCCAAGTATGAAATGAACCAGTACAATCTGAAATCATGGGAGAATGTGTAACCATTAGTTTAAGCGAGATAACCATAATCTCAGTGGAATTGTTACTGTGCTACACTATCATGGGTGGATTACAGGGTCAGAGGGGCCCAAAGTATCAGGGGGCCTCTGGGCCACAGACTGTCAGTGATAATATAGAAATCCGATTGAAAAGTCAATCAACCATGAACAACAACAGAGAGATTAAAAAAACAAAAAAAACATTTAACATAAGAGGTTTGTATGTATTATGGGTGGTGGGGGGGGGCATGTTAAATGTTTGGGTGCAAGGCCCCTCCCATAAACACTAATCTGTAAAGAGATTACATTTGTCAATAGACTTTATTTATGCATGTTTAGAGCAACACTGTTAATCACACTATTAATCACAACTGTTTCTTATGAACAGACTTGTTTAATCATGCACCTCATATGCAGGAATGATGATAAATCAGTTTAACCTGATTTGCCCCATTGCCTCACTGCAAGAAGGTTCCCGGTTCAAATCCCAGCCTGGCCTATAGGTCTTTCTGTGAGGAGTTTGCCTGTTCTCCCCGTGTTGGTTTGGGTTATCTCCGGCTTCCATCCACATTTCAAAGACACGTAGACTTGGGATAATTGGAGACTCTAAAAGGTGTGAATATGAGTGTTAATGGTTTGTCTTAATCTGCAAATATGCTTGAGTCAAAAAGTTTTACATTTCTGATGGTGCTCACTTGGAATGATCTGTGATGGTGGGTGTTGCTTCTCTAATGCGCAGTTTAATTTCCTAATTTTACCCACGTTTAAAATGTTGTCGGAAGAAATTTACATCTCAGTCAAATTTACATCAGGAGTTTGCTCTTTATGTGTCTTTGCAGATGCTGTGTTTGATGGTCACAGCTCCACTGACTCATCCTGAGTTTTTATGATTGATTCTTCTTGGTGTAATGGATAAAAAATGAAACACTGAAAGCACCGGGCCCAAAGAGGACTGAGGGGATATGGAGACCGAAATCTGTTGGAGTCAAAATTCTGCACAAATAATGGACATGTTTGAATTTCTAGCTCAACACAGATACAGTATCTATTTCTGTAGTGTCCCAGTATGACTGTCGCTGAAGTTGTCGTGACAATGCATAATAAAATGTGTGAATGCTTCTAACTGCAAGGTCCGCCGCTGAAAACACACAAATCCAATTAAAACCTGAAACTCAAGCTCAGTCACGTCCGAGCCTCATGTCACATCCTTGGACTCGCTCCCCTGCAGATGACCTGACGCTGCTGCGCTTCGGTCCAACATGGTTGTGCCGCAACTTCTGCTGCTGTGGCGGCACAAGTAATCTCATCTGGTGGCGAGGAGCCAAGATATACTGTTCTCGCCCAGCATGTGCGGATTTCATCTGAGATTCGAGGCTCATGGTGAGGCCGAAGCTAGGAGGGAAAATTGCAGTTTCTTATGACATTTTTGCAGCTCGTTCCTTCCAGTTGGGATATAATCTGCAGCGAAGCAGCAACTGCTGGCACAAGTTTCACAGAATTCCTATTAACCATTTAGTGGCGTCTCACTGTTAAATCGTTAAAAAGGTTTGCAATTTGTGAACATTTAGGTTATCATCTAAACTGCCTACAGAGCTATCTCATAGTTCCTGTTGTCAGTAGCCTACGTGTGTTTTTAACCACACCAGCAGCACAACTGTATTGGTCGATCTGTTGGTCTGTTAGTTCACCGCTTTGGTTCAGACTAAATATAATAAATACTACAGGGTGCACTGTTGTGACATTCAGTAGATAATCATGACGCACTGAAAACCACTTCCATGATCCAGACTCACCCACTTGAGACAGTATGGAGTTAACATTTTCTGGTATTGGTTGAAATGTCTTGCAAGTGGTTTGTGTAAAATTTGACATATTCAAGTTTTTCCTCAGGATGTTATTGTTCCTCTGGCTGAAGAGTGCGCTGTTGCTCAGCTGCTTCAGTTGAACGACAGTAAGATTTACATGGGCTTGTTTGGTTTCTTTCTCCATGCAGGGTATAAAGAATTACAGTGCCTTGCATAAGTATTCACCCCCTTTGGACTTTTCTACATTTTGTCATGGTATAACCACAGATTAAAATTTATTTCATCGTGAGTTTATGTAATGGACCAACACAAAATAGTGCATCATTTGGAAGTGGGGGGAAATATTACATGGATTTCACAATTATTTACAAATAAAAATCTGAAAAGTGTTGAGTGCATATGTATTCACTCCCTTTACTGTGAAACCCCTAACAAAGATCTGGTGCGACCAATTGCATTCACAAGTCACATTTGCAAGTCACATAATTAGTAAATAGGGTCCACCTGTCTGCAATTTAATCTCAGTATAAATACACCTGTTCTGTGACGGACTCAGAGTTTGTTGGAGATCATTACTGAACAAACAGCATCATGAAGACCAAGGAGCTCACCAAACAGGTCAGGGATAAAGTTGTGGAAAATATGAAGCAGGGTTAGGTTATAAAAAAATATCCAGAGCTTTGAACATCTCTCTGAGCACCATAAAATCCATCATAAGAAAATGGAAAGAATATGGCACAACCGCAAACCTACCAAGAGGAGGCCGTCCACCCAAACTGAAGAGTCGGACAAGGAGAAAATTAATCAGAGAAGCAACCAGGAGGCCCATGGTTACTCTGGAGGAGTTGCAGAGATCCACAGCTGAGGTGGGAGAATCTGTCCACAGGACAACTATTAGTCGTCTACTCCACAAATCTGGCCTTTATGGAAGAGTGGCAAGAAGAAAGCCATTGTTGAAAGGGATCCATAAAAAATCCCGTTTGGAGTTTGCCAGAAGCCATGTGGGAGACACAGCAAACATGTGGAAGAAGGTGCTCTAGTCAGATGAGACCAAAATTGAACTTTTTGGCCTCAATGCAAAACGCTATGTGTGGCGAAAACCCAACACTGCCTATCACCCTGAGCACACCATCCCAACAGTGAAACATGGTGGTGGTAGCATCATGCTGTGGGGATGCTTCTCTTCAGCAGGTACAGGGAAACAGGTCAGAATAGAGGGAAAGATGGATGGAGCCAAATACAGGGAAATCCTTGAAGAAAATCTGATGCAGTCTGCAAAAGACTTGAGACTGGGGCGGAGGTTCATCTTCCAGCAGGACAATGACCCTAAACATACAGCCAGAGCTACAAAGGAATGGTTTGGATTAAAGAATGTTAATGTCTTAAAATGGCCCAGTCAAAGCCCAGACCTCAATACAATAGAGAATCTATGGCAAGACTTGAAGATTGCGGTTCACAGACGGTCTCCATCCAATCTGACTGAGCTTCATCTTTTTTGCCAAGAAGAATGGACAAACCTTTCCATCTCTAGATGTGCAAAGCTGGTAGAGACATACCCCAAAAGACTTGCAGCTGTAATTGCAGCGAAAGGGGGTTCTACCAAGTATTGACACAGGGGGGTGAATACTTACGCACCCAACAGATGTCAACTTTTTTGTTCTCATTATTGTTTGTGTCACAATAAAATTTATTTTGCACCTCCAAAGTACTATGCATGTTTTGTTGATCAAACGGGAAAAAGTTTATTTAAGTCTATTTGAATTCCAGTTAGTAACAGTACATAATGGGAAAAAGTCCAAGGGGGGTGAATACTTATGCAAGGCACTGTATTTGGGGTCTTATTTGGGCATCAGCCAGTCCTCCCCGTCTCATTCATAGCTAGGGGAGGACACTGCCGTCACACCGCTAACTGGTACCACGAAGACTTCAAATCACACATGCATCCCTGCTTTGCCTCCCAGTCAAGTATTGGATTGAATGTAAGATGCTGTCAAAATCATCATTTTATTTTCAATGGTAAACAAGTTGATAATCCGGTTCATGTTCGCTTATAAACAGATCATGTCTTGTCCATAAATACATACAAATTATCACTTTATATTACTTTAAAAATAACCCAACATCATCAATATCTACTCCTTATACCTGATACTTCAATGTTTTTTCCCCCCCAATTAAGAATAAACAAAAATAATAATAATATATTAAGGATGCATGATTAAAAAGATAAATCAATTTGATAGTTTCAGATTATCAAAAACACATCAAAATTAAATTATTATAAAGCGGCAACTTTCATCTTAACTTCACTCATATCAAATTTATGATTCTTCAAAAATGTAACTTATTCTGTGCCGCAGTTTGATGGGTATTGATCGTATGAAATGTCATACAATTCCAGAGAAAAACAAATACTTATACAATTATAATGCCTCCATTTGGCCTCTGTAGTGTTGTAAAAGGAGGTTATAGTTGACTTGAGGTAGCAGTGATGGTCCTCAGCAGCAGTCAGGGGATGACTAGGTCTTTAAACTGCTGCACCGGGTGCTCCTCAATGTATTTCTTTATGTACCAACAGGAGACACGAGCCTTGAGGTTTTCTTCAACCAGAAAGTCCATGGCAGCCTGTAAATAGAACGTTAAATACTTTAATAAAAACAGCATTTAATATCCAGTATTAACCCCTACATCGTTTGTTCTGGACCTTCTGACATTTCAGTCTAATCTGCACCAAAATAACCGATGTGAAAGGTTCCACCCGGACCAACACACTCAGTCCGGATCAAACTGAGCAATGGCTAAGTTTGTTCACAGCGTGAAAATACTTTTTTGAATGTTCTGACTTTCAGACCAATTGCAGGAAGTTAAGACAGCATTCGACAATAGAATAAGGAAAAGAAGCGGAAGTAGCTCCCAGGACTGCTCATAGACTTCTACTCCAACTATATAATCTTTAACAACAAGGACATTCATTCACATGCTGGATCTCTGAGCCTGAAGCTGTTGACGACGGTAGTAAAACCATAATGAACCAAATCAAACAGTTCATTCATTTTCTCCATTCAAACAGAGACTACCACCTGCTCAACGGACAATATGCCAGATGAGTGTCCATCTACAAACCCATCAATATCAAGTACAGGTAGATGAAACCCATGTAGGTTATGATAACAGGAGGTCTATGTACACAACATTATTTAGTGCGCTCCCTAAATCACGATGTGAATCCAAAAATAACAAAGACACAGAGCTTGGTTCAGCCTTTCACGTGTGTCCTCACATTTTTACCTGTGACAGCAGTGCAGCGACACCTTGGCCCCTGAACGTCTCTGGTACAAAGGTCGATATTAGATCCACCTCCTTCTCTCCGGTGAATCTATAGCTCAGTACTGCACATTCATGGGCCTCTGTGGATTAAAGACACACAGGTGTATGATACTGGGGTGTTGTACAGATGTGCAGCAGCTGAATGAATTGACCAGTACTAGAAACTAAATACGCTAAAGTATTCTACTCAAATACAGTTTGGATCTACTTTGACTTTACTCAAGAAAAGTGCAAGTACTAATTCCCAAATTATTTGCTAGTGAAGAGACATTTACTCTCCTAATACACTAATATTTGTATTCATATAACTTAGGTCCAAAGTGTTAACATTTTATATACAAAAATATGTACAATTGTTTATAATAATATTAGAAGAAGAATCATTATCATAATTGTTATGATGATGATGACTCTATTATTGTGTAGTTATTATAATAATTGTTATTACTATGATTATTTCTATATATACGGTTGTATATATTTTTATATAAAATGTTACCACTTTGGACCTCAGTTATTTGATTATAAATACTTATTGACTAGCAGACAATAACAATTATTATTATTATTATAATTTGCATTATTATTATTATTCATTTTAATCATATCACCACTCCTAAAATGTGACTGATATCTCTGTGGAGAGTTTAACACCCCAGCAGAAATATATTTATTCAGAACACCACCAGTTTCTACCATTCCTGTAATACTGTGGACATTTAGGCAGAAACGTACTGAAATGTGTTACTGTCAGTGAGAATACTGACACCGAACTTGTAAGCGACTAAAATCAAATCGTTATAAACACGTGTCATTGGCATCAGCTGTTCCAACGGTTTGCGACGATCAAAGACACTTTAAATCCTCTGTTTTTTAAAGGAAGTTTTGCTGAGTGAATCCTCCATTAGCTGCAGCCCTGCTCGTGTATTAATGGTGTGGATCGGGTCCAAACAAACAAACCAGGGATGTGAGTAATTTCTACAGATGAATGATCAATGGAGAAGAAACGTGCTCCACGGGGCCGCGGGGTGGACGCCGGCCCCTCTTACAAGATCTCCCGCCACAGGGAGCGCCAGCCCCGGGTGGAAGTGCCTTACCGGCCCCGGTGCCCGGAGAGACGGAGAAGCGCTGCCTCGCTCGGTCATGTTCCACCGTCGACCTGCAGCTGGAGCCCGAAGCGGCGAAGCAGACCGGACCCGAGCGGAGCCGGAGCCGCAGCGCGGAGAGTCTGGACAACATGCTAAAGGTCGCAGGCACAGGAACAGTCACCCACTGCTGACAGCATGTTGTAGGGGTACAGAGGCGACACCAGAGGGCGCTGCATGCTCACATGAGAAATATTAAGAATCAAGAATACAAATACTTTACTTTGTTACAAGTACATTTCCCGAATTAAAATACTTACTAAAATAACAAGTACAAAGGAATATCAGCGAAAATAAAACTGGAGTCTATGTGACCGTAACATTATAATGAATGAAATATAAATCTAGATTAGTAATTGGTGCCAATTAAATGACATTATGGCTCCGGGAAAAATCTCCTCAGAAAACGTACACATTTTATTTAAAAATTATTAGAAGAAGCTATTTCCTAATAATTTTCTTCATTGATCTGAAAAGTATCTAATCACTGGAAAAAAAGGAAAAACTTGCAGATTAATTCCCTTTAAATATATCCCTTTAAATATAATTGTACTTATAATTATTCCAGATTATATTTTTGGCAATAAACTTCTTTGTAAATTACATAATAAGATAATAATGATTAAGTGGGATTGCCAGACATATGAAATAAAGCGTTGCCAGTTTTTCTTTCAGCACATGTAGTCTTGGTGACAGCAATAAGTTGGATACATGCATATAATACACATAAATACTTTTATTGATACTCATATTTATTATCATCCAAACATAAGAACAATTGCAACATTTTCTAAGCAAATTCCTCTCTTCCATGATCATGTTAAGTATGTGAAGCAATAAAATATACAGAAAACGCTCAGACATGTGTAAATGTACATTATATAGTAACAACCTCAACTTTTTTTTAAATACAGGCTATATCTTTTTTAAATCATGATTTTGCACATAAGTCTGTTTAAGACCAACAATACATTCTTTACAGTACTTTTTTTCTATAATTTCCATTGATTTTTTTCACCAGAAACCCTCAGGCCTTAATCTCCATGTAAACAGTACAGACCAATACACTACATCTTCTCAAAGGTACCAGAGTTCTTCACTCCTGCAGCCATCACAGCGAAGAACACGTTAGGGAAGAAGGATCTGGCGTAGACGGCCACCTTGGGGAGGGAGGGAGCAATTATCACCTCTTTCTTCCTGTTGTTTAACGTCTTGACGATCTCAGCGGCTGCTTCGTATGGGGAAACGCCGAGGGGTCTCTTAGTGTACAGCACTGCAGAGACAGAGCCAGGATGGTTACGATAGAAAAACTAAGTCAGGCAAATAATACAGCTTTTAGTTTTTAAAGACGTACTAAAACCTATTAAACTTCAAATTATCCAGAGATTGTTTCATGAATGTGAATTTTTTTCTGGACTTACTTACTGAAGTATTTGAGTGACATTATATGTCACTATGTTTTACTGCGCTTTATTTATTTTAAATGTTGTAGTTAGTTGAAAAGCCTATTCATCCAAATGTATCACAACCTCCATGCAGTGTCTCGTGACCCCTCAGGGGATGCCAACCCCTTGTTTGGGAACCTGTGAATTAAACCACCTCAACAGTTAGTGTGTAAACTTACACTTGACAACATTAAAATACATCTGTTGGTAATTCAGTGAATCAGTAATAATATTCCAATAAATATATAAAGAGATTTTTTTTATTTTTAATACATATTGAACATGTTGCTGATAACATATCTGTAAGGTTTTTGTATTGTTTTTAATTGAATTATTTGCATTTTCTCCCCTTTGTAAATTTATATAGAGCGCTGTATACCTGCTTTACCGTTAAAGTAAAGTAAACATTTTCAGAGGCGACCAGAGCACAAATTCAGCCTAAGTCATCCTCCAGGGACAATTAATTATTTTTCATGGTATTCAGACCTGAAATTGTAAAGACACTTGTTGATAAATAATGTGTTTGATCATATGTCTGCCTTGTTTCCTTTGATTTTACTCACGTGACCAGAAGGATTTGGAGGAGGCTGCCTCTGTGTTACCAGCCGAGGTGCTGCTGATGAATGTGTGGTTGATGGTGCTGACGGAGATGCCATACTCTTCCACCTCAGCTCTCAGGCAGTCAAAGAAGGCCTGAACTGCATGTTTGGAGGCTGCATCTGAAAAGGTAGCTCATCTTAATGCCCCAACTACTTACAGGTTACACATTTCAAATCTGGCAAGCAATCACATAAAAAATCCAAAAAGAGACATAAAACAACCACAGAGATGCAAAACAACCATGAAGACACACAAAACAACTACAAAGACACGAAACAACCACAAAGACACACAAAACAACTACAAAGAGACCAAACAACCACAAAGAGACACAAAACAAGTGCATAGATGTAAAACAACCACTAAGTTAATGGTACTAAACTGCTAATTAGCACTTGACAGTGCTGGGGATTTTATTAATTCATCAGGTATTTGGTCATAAACCAAAATATTGGACAAATTGTCATCTTAACCTGAGGGTATAGCGCTTGAAGAAAAGTCAGCGGATCATCACCATTATTACAGTTCATTACAGAGGGCAGCATGAATATCCAACTAACCTGCTGTTTGCAGACATATGTTCCTTACAACACTAAAAAACTGCAGCACTAACAGCTACCAAGACCTTTTGTGTCATATATTTAAAGGAATTCATTCAGTTAAGTTCATCAATTAGTTCAAAACATTTCACTTAGAGGAGGGAAGACTCACATGTAGATCGAAAGGGAACAGCGAGTTTCCCTTGGATACTGTTGATGAGGAGCAGGTGACCAGTTCTTCTGGAGATCATGGACGGTAGCACACCTGCAGGACGGAAACACAAGCAAAGAAATGTGTTAGCACTACTGTACCTCTGCCGCATGAAATCCTAACCGATAAGTTTCTATCATAGACTCAATGTAAAGTTGGATGAAATAACAGCTCCCATTAATTTGAGCCAAAACATCCGGTTCGCCACCTGGTGGGTGGCTGCAGTAAAGGTCATAAACCCTGCCTCCTCCAGCAGATTGGACATGGATCAAACTAAAAAGTACACATAAAAGTTCTAATGCGTTTTTTCTATCAATCCGTCGAGCTAGACACTGATAAATTTTCAAGTGTGTGTATGATGAGTTTGATTTTGAAACGTTATGATTTTGAAACGTCAACAAAGACCTAAAAATGGCGACTCCATTCCTTGATCAGTACTGTACAGACTCTAGCACTAATTTATGTTTCAAGTACAAGATGGCAGCATTCCTACCCAGATTTTTTTTTTGTGTATAATTTTGAATAATAGGAGAAGGTGGAGATGTGTCGTTCCATCCTTATTTAAAGACTGTTGTTTCTATCCTCTACCTTTAGCCAGTGTGACTGGTCCAAAGTAGTTGTTGTCCATCAGGAGCTTGTCCATCTCCAGCGACAGACTGTGTGCAGGTGCTTTGACCTTCATGCTGTTGTTTAGCATGAGAACATCCAGGCAGCCGTAACAGTCCAGGATCTCTTCAATGGCGTCAGGCATACTCTCCATATCCCCAAAATCCAGCAGCACCAGTTTAGGAGGAAACGTCTGAGGAGGAGATGGTGAAGTATCAGCATTGGTAAGGATATCTGCAGTGATGGAAAGTAATTTCTACAAATCCTACTTATGTTTTTAGTCTCTTGACTTGAATGTTTACATTTAATGCTGCTTGTTTCATTTCAGAGATTTTTACCCCATTATATTAACAGTTTTCATTGCTTTCTAGAATTACATTTTAGACTTAAAAACATAAGCTGAGCATCAACAATTGAGCATTGATTGCTATAGATAAAATCCGGCAAACGCTTCTTTGAATTTTATAAAATAATATTTTCATAATGTAAAATCATAAATTGTAAAGTAACCATAGCGATCTGTATGGAGATTATATTATAAAAATAAAGTACAAGTTCCTCAAAGTGTGTTTGAGTAAATGCAATTAGTTACGTAGTTGCCTAGTTACTTTCCCTTTATATTGAGAGACAAGTTTATCGGAGCTCTACGTGAAAGATCTGATTACTCTACTACTGTAGGTCTGTGAAGTTAATGTGATCCATTGAGTGTTCAACCAACCGACCATCAGTCGTGATTGATTAAGTTTCAGTTCTGGTGCACTTACTACTGTGGGGTCTGAGGCATTCGCCAAATCATCAGCAAATTCTTCAAGCTTCTCCCAGTTTTTCCCACAGAGGATCAACCTGGCTCCTCCTTTGTGGAACACACCTGAGCATTCTTCATTATGAAAGTCAAAGCGAGTTAAAAACAAGACAGGACAAGTGTGAAATCATATTTCGATCATAGATACTGTGTTAATAATAAGGACGCCGGTTGTTACCTTTTCCGAGCCCAGATAAGGCGTCAGATACAACCACCACCTTATTGCGTACAGACGTTTTTGTCAACAGACCAACAATCCAACCGTAGAGGTAGAAAAATCCAGCTGTCAGTACGACAACACAGGGAACTAGGAGAACAGTGGTCATCCATGTTGGGTCCATTTCTTGGAGAATATGCTGGGAACGATAAAAGTGGGAAATTGGAAGTAAATATGAACGCACACAATATTTAAGTGAAAGCTCATTAATTTAGGAAATGCTCACTTTCTAATACCACTACTTTACACCTGTCTATGAAGGTACAGAAAACAGATGGTTAGTTTAGCTTAGCATAAGGACAGGACACAGAGGGAAACAGCTAGCCTGGCTCCCACTGTGAATAATGTTGACAGATCATTTGTATAAAAGCAAATGTCTTGAAAATGAATAAACATTTTATAGGGACAATTCATTCTTGACAATTTCTTCGCCATTCTTGTTTTCATATTTCAGTTTTTGCTCAAACTAAATAAGCATTTATGGTAATAAATTAGCTTTAGAAATGCTGGTATAGGCAGGTTTGGATGGCTTTGTAATACGGCAGGCTAGACTTCCATCTATTTTATTTGACTAATTGTGCTAAGCTAAGCTAGCAAATGCCTGTGGTACTTACATATATGCTGCCCTAAACCCCAAGTGGTGATGTTAGCATCAGGTTTATGTTGTTAGAGCCATGTTTAAAGATGTGAACATACTTTGTGGAAGGAAAATAATTTTTCTCTGGTGATGAAGATGAGATGAGATGAGATGTCGGAGAACATTTTAGGATCTAATGAAAGTGACTTAAAGGAAAAGGAACGTTTCCTACCCAGAGGCTCTCCGGCTCTGTTACATTGGGATCCATCTCTCTCTTTACAACCATATTTAAATCTAGATTTATTCTTATAACTCTGAAACAAAAACAGATAATATATATTGTTTCGTATACATTTAAAGATGAAAACATTGTTAATGTATTTATACAACATGCAGTACACTTAGAAATTTGGTAACATCAAATACATTCCTACAAAGGTACACAAGGTAAAATCACATTCACAATCTATGAAGATGCTATTAAGTTTTGATTATTTGATTATTGTTATTTTGAACGTAATCACATTTAAAACAAAAAAAATCCTCTCAATCTAAGTTTCAGCTTAATGAATTTCGAATGTGATCAAACCTCATATACATATACTACAGACACACAACAAATTAACAAAGCAATGATAAAAGTACACAAAATGTCAGTAGAATTACTAACTAAAAAATATGCGAAACGACCTAAGGGACAAAATGACAGCAAAAAGACATAATGACTACACCACAACTGCAAAAAGATGCAAAACATCAACATTGCATATCTTGCTAAATAATCTCTTAAGAACAACAAAACAACTCGTAAAAATATGGATACATCAACTAAGAAACGCAAATACAGCAGCACAAAATGACAAAAAAAGAAAACATTTTTACAAATTAGTACAGAAAGATGCAAAATAACTATAAGAGGACACAAAATGACTTCTGCATATTAAGAGATGCATAATCACAAAAGACAAAATGACAACACCAATATTTTAAGAAGATGCAAAACAAACAGAGACATGCAACTTGATCACGAAAAGATAAAATGACAACTAAAGGATGCAAAGTCATTTATAAACACCTTCTAAATTAAAATCACTACAAATAGACAGATAGACCATCAGAAAGTGCAAAACAACAAAGAGAGACACAAAATGCAACCAAATTGTTTCATAGCAGTTTATGTTTTGGGGTCTTGCTCCTATATAGAACTGGTTAGGGTCATTTTACGTTTGTGTCCAGGGGCCCGTTTTCCATTCCTCCTCATTGTGTTTGAGCTGCAGATTATTTCACATCATCAAACTTTCCTTCGTTTAAATCATTATATGTTACTCCACTTTGCAGTTTTCCTCAGATTATTGTAACCAACACTCACATGTTCTATTTGCGTCAGACAGGGAGAGTGGAGATTAACTTTTGGTTTAGGTTTACCATGCAGAGCACCAGCTGTTTGTCCAAGAAGAGACTTCTAAATATAAAGTGCCCTGGAAATAGATACTGAATCTCTCACAAAGGTTCAGTGTCACAGGGTACTCGTCACAGTTATTTCACATCAAGGTAAAGATATCCACAAACACAAAAGAAAACAAGAGCACTTTTCAATTCCTGCTGCAGCTTTTCCCGGCACACATTTAAATATTAATACATTGCATCACTCTCAGGAAAATCCTTTCACGGTATCTTCACACTTGGCACAGGAAGAGAAGTTCGTTTTAAAGTAAAAGAGCCATCTGACCTCGATATTACAAGAAACGAAACGCAGCCAGCACTTACTGCGTCTCAGGCCTCTGCTGGCGGTGTTTGATTCCTCTCCTGAGGAGCTGGAGCAGCTCGACTCAGAAGCTCAGTCACAGAGTGCCTCGGACATGACAGCCGCCTGGCCACAGCAATACTTTGGGATTTGAGGTCTTTTAATAGCAGCACAGCTGAGTCAGTTATTTTCCATGCATGTTGTCAACATGTAGAATTACAGAGGAGTCTGGGGTAGGGGGTGCTCCCATCGGCTGCTGTGCAGCTTCCTATAGGTGGAATTAATGATAATTATACACATTTTGTATTGTGAATTTTCAGAACAGAAACAAGTTTGACCAGAGTCATGCAGTGGATTGTATGTTGGATTGTGTTTAACCAAAATGCTGTTGAATACAATTTTGAACACATTTCTTGGCACTAATTACTTTGTTTCCTAAACTTATAGGCTACAGTTTATCACATGGGTCTAACCTTTAAGTGAGCTTCATTATTTTAAGTAACAGGAACTGATGATTAATGAATTGATCTCAAATAAAAAGAAGTCAGACATCTTTTATTTTAAATCTTTAAAAAATCACTTATATGTGAATAATTTTTAAACTGTTTTGACTGGTTCTTGACATCAGAAGCAGTTTGACTCTATAGAGAATATTGGGTAATTTCTCACTGTTTTCTAACATTTTATTATCTAAGTTATTGATTGATTATTGAAGAAAATATAAGCACACCAAGGTTAATCTGTGATGTAGTTCTCTGATGAACATCTTTGCCTGAAAAATTAAAACAGCATCAAAATACAACTGAGCTCAGGAAATAATTCAGATCTTAAAATGATAGACCTGTCTGGGCTGATATTAAAAATCAGTGCATAAATTTTCCAGCAAATTTGCACTTTATCAAATCACATGGACACATACCCCAGTAAACCGTGGGCTTGTGGGTAGTTGTATTCATTTTTTGTTTGTGCACACCACTATTATAAAGTAATTGCAAATAGTGAGATATGTATCATATCTTATTTGTTCATGTTTAGCTTCCACAGGGACATACCACTATTTTCTATATGTTTATATTGTTTTTTAATAATGTTATTGTAAATTTTAAGAAATGCTGGTCATTGTTTTTTGATTTTTTTGAAATGTTAAAACCCCAAAACACTGCATATGTAAACTTTGGTGTCCTTTTAATCCTTTTACCTCTTTTGTAATTGAGATAAGTTTCCGTGTGTGTGTGTTTGTAAGAAATGAAAGGCACAAAAATTCTTCCAATCAAGTTTTAAAAAGAAAAATATCTAAACCAGATGTTTTCCTCATCACAATAACAAATTGTTGATATGGACAATAGCGTTAGGTTCTGCCGTTTATTTGAAGATTATTTATCATTTCAAACTAGTTTGAGTTTGCTATTGTGTTATCATCACAAAATGTTGTCCTGGAGACATGTTCCGCAGTAGCAGGAACCTTAATATTAGTGCCAGAGCACTGACACGGTGAGGCCCTATTGAAATTGCAAGGATTATTAGGGACCGAGCATTGACAGGGTGAGGCCCTATTGAAATTGCAAGGATTATTAGGGACCGAGCATTGATAGGGTGAGGCCCTATTGAAATTGTAAGGATTATTATTATTATTATGATTATTATGATTATTATGATTATTATTATTATTATTATTATTATTATTATCATTATTATTATTATTATTATTATTATTCAGACAAATGAATTGGCTGCTCAAATTCTTACCAAAATTTGCAGAAAGTTAGAAAGTGATGATAAGGTACGTATTCTGGAGGAATTTTCAATGGGCGTTACAAAATGGCCTATCACAACCATCTTCTGTCTCATGATCAGAGTCCAAGCCTGAACAGCTCTATATGTCATTTAAGTTAATGTTCAAGGATTAATAGGCCATTTCCATATATTGTTACCTGTCCATATACCTGTATAGGATAAGTGAAAGGAAAGAAAATGCATGACATTGTTTAGTATTTTTTATTCAAAGAACTGTTGTAACTATGTAAATTGATTCTGTGAATTATAAACAATTCTCTATGAAGCTGACGCAGAAGAAACACCGTGTCCGAGTCGCTTTATTAACATCTCCCCTTTCCAGGGCACAACACCTCCAGCATGTTTGCACCTGTTATCATTATCACAAGTATTGATCACCAGCAAAACGACCACCAACCAGACGTGCAATCTGTTATAGTTCACATGTAAGGTAGCACTCTCTAGTCAGGATCTGCGTAGATCAGGTCCTAAATCTCCCCCTGAACAGTTTGCCCATGGAAGAGAAGAACCGGCCTAAAGATCCTTTCTTTTTAGGTGGAGGTGACCTCAAGTGAATCCTCATTTCATCAATGAAGATGGAGTCAGTCATCTGTGTCTCCATGAATTGCAGAACTTCCTTCGCAGTGCCAATTTTGTTAAGCAGTTCTTTGAACACGGCCTTGTGGATCTTCTCAACATTTTTGAATGTGGTTACGATAATTTTATCGTGCTTGATCTGCTGCTTTGCCTTCTCAAAAAGATGTTTGATAAGACTGTGCGCATCTATCAAACTCGGTGGTACTTTGGCCTTCTTTATAGTATACTTTACCAGTCCTGTAATAACCAAGGCAAGCTGTATGTCAGCTAAGTTCGGCGTTGACATCCTTGTTGGCTCACAAGGAGGCCTTGGCTTGACAGAGGTTTTGCACAAACAATGTCTTTGTGTCATTTTTTAATCCTCCTTAGCGTCACATTTTTCGCCATCACCACCTCCATCATCTGAAGATTCATCTCCAGAATTTTCATCTTCAGAAGATTCATCTCCAGAATTGTCATCTTCAGAAGATTCATCTCCAGAATTGTCATCATCTGAAGATTCATCTCCAGAATTTTCCTCTTCAGAAGGTTCATCTCCAGAATTGTCATCTTCAGAAGGTTCATCTCCAGAATTGTCACCTTCAGAAGGTTCATCTCCAGAATTGTCATCATCTGAAGATTCATCCCCAGAATTGTCATCTTCAGAAGGTTCATCTCCCGGATTATCATCTTCAGAAGGTTCATCTCCAGAATTTTCAGCTTCAGAAGATTCATCTCCAGAATTTTCCTCATCAGAATTTTTATCATCAGAATTCAAACTATCTGAATCCCTGTCATCCATGTCCTCTTGAGGGTCCTGGACTTCTTCATCACAGTGGTTGATGGTAATAACATCTGAATCAGAATTTGCATCATAACCATTCCCATCATCTGAATATTCATCTCCAGAATTTCCATCTTCATCATTTCCATCATCAGAATTTTCCTCTGACTTTCTCAGATGTGAGATACGTCTTACTTGGTCACTACTGTCCTCATGAAGGTCCTGGTCTTCTTCTTGACTGTGGGTGGTGGATGAAGTGCGCAAGCAATTTGTTATATTGCCAATTAGAGCAATCACTGTGTTTAAAGTTTCTGGACTATCACAGTTTCCCTCAGAAGTGTTTGAAAGCATAATGCCTATGCGGTTGTTTATGTTGCTCACAGTCTCTCGAGCAATTAACCGGCTGAATTCACATAGGCTCTCACAGTAACTTCCTGATTCATCCAATGGAATGTGACAGAAGAACTGTGGAAGGTTGTCTTTCATGTTCTTCATGACGAATTCTTCATCTATACCAAAGTAACTTTGGTCCGGACGTACTGGTGAATTAATCCTTGGGGATTTCTCTTTCCCATCTAAAACAATTGCCTTGATGCTTTTCTGGATTTCCCTGGTGGACAGTTTAAGAACCTGTTTGCATAAACTGTTCACAGTGGACCTGTACGAGCTACATCCCAGCTGCCATTGTGTAATAATGTTTCCTTTGGTTATTGTTTTTCCTTCCGATTTGCCAAGTGAACTGTCCATGACGTCTTCACGATTTAGTGCTTAGCCAATAAATCCACCCCTTTATTCTGCTTTATTCCTATGTGTGATCCGGCAACTTCATTTGAAGTAGCCACAATATTCATATTTTGAAATCTATACAGAGTATCAGATATCTCATTAACAAAATCTTGCCTACTTTTGATGAAAATAACTTTAACAGCATGATTACTGAGCATTAATCTGACTGGCCTTCCTGATTTGTAGCTTAAGTTGTCTATTTAATGGGGGGTAGGTAGGTCGATTTAACGTGTGACCCTAAATGTTCTGCTTGTGCTCCTAATATTTTCAGTAGGAGGATATGTGCTGCTTGTAAAAGAAGTTAGTCTGGAGCCCTGAGTCGGCAGAAGCGGGACGATGAAATTAAAGCATGTATTCAGTAATTCCTGACTGTAATCAGAGATGGGCAGTATTTCTATTACTTGTATTTGAAATACGTATTCCAATTACTTTGAGTATTTTGTAATTTGTATTTGATAGGGCCGATAAAAAATAGAACGTAATTTGTAACAAAATACTTTAGAGTGGAGTAATTTTGTATTTGAAATACTCAAAATACTTTCTGTACGAATCAAAAAACAGTTTGCGAGTATGCATCAATTAACAAAATGCAGTGAATGAACAGAAGAGAAATCTAAATCAAATCAATATTTGGTGTGACCACCCTTTGCCTTCAAAACAGCATCAATTCGTCAAGGTAGAGTTGCACACAGTTTTTGAAGGAACTCGGTTGGTAGGTTGTTCCAAACATCTTGGAGAACTAACCACAGATGTTCTGTGGATGTAGGCTTCCTCAAATCCTTCTGTCTCTTCATGTAATCCCAGACAGACTCTGTGGGGACCATACCATCACTTCCAGGACTTCTTGTTCCTCTTTACGCTGAAGATAGTTCTTAATGACATTGGCTGTATGTATGGGGTCGTTGTCCTGCTGCAGAATAAATTTGGTGCCAATCATACGCCTCCCTGATGGTATTGTATGATGGAGTATCTGCCTGTATTTCTCAGCATTGAGGATACCATTAATCCTGACCAAATCTTCAACTCCATTTGCAGTAATGGAGCCCCAAACTTGCAAGGAACCTCCACCATGCTTCAGTGTTGCCTGCAGACACTCATTGTACCGCTCTCCAGCCCTTCGGCGAAGAAACTGCCTTCTTCTACAGCCAAATATTTCAAGTTTTAACTCATCAGTCCAGAGCACCTGCTGCCATTGTTCTGCACCCCCGTTCCTATGTTTTCGTGCATAGTTGAGTCGCTTGGCCTTGTTTCCATGTCAGAGGTATGGCTTTTTGGTTGCAACTCTTCCATGAAGACCACTTCTGATCAGACTTCTCCAGACAGTAGATGGGTGAACATTGGTCCCACTGGTCTCTGCCAGTTCTGAGCTGATGGCACTGCTGGACATCTTCCGAATTCGAAGGGAAATAAGCTTGATGTATTTTTCATCTGCTGCACTAAGTTTCCTTGGCTGACCACTATGATCCTCAACGTTGCCCGTTTCTTTGTGCTTCTTCAAAAGAGCTTGAACAGCACATCTGGAAACCTCAGTCTGCTTTGAACTCTTTGTCTGGGAGAGACCTTGCTGATGCAGTAGAACTACCTTGTGTCTTGTTGCTTTGCTCAGTCTTGCCATGGTGTATGACCTGTGACATCAAACTGTCTTTCACAACCTCACATTGGTAGCAGAGTTTGGCTGTTCCTCACCCAGTTTGAAGCCTCCTACACAGCTGTTTCTGTTTCAGTTAATGACAATGTTTCAACCTACATGTGAAATTGATGATCATTAGCACCTGTTTGATATAATTGGTTGATCATACACCTGACTATAATCCTACAAAATCCCTGACTTTGTGCAAGTCTACCTATAAGAATTGATGCTGGTTTGAACGCAAAGGGTAGTAACACCAAATATTGATTTGATTTAGATTTTTCTTTATGTTCGCTCACTTTGCATTTTGTAAATTGATAAAAATAAACAATTATTATTTATGAGTTTACAGCATTTTTTCACACCTGCCTAAAACTTTTGCACAGTACTGTATTTATACATAATCAATCAAATTGTTGTTATACTGACATTCTTTGACTGTTCTTCCTTTTTGTGGGATTCACCAGAGCTTTGTGTACATTATATAGCCCAAACCTGAATGCTCTGCTATACCAAATTGTGAGAAAACGGAAAATCCAGAAAAAGTATTTTCTATATTTTAAATACAAATACATGTATTGTATTTTGTTACATTTTCTGGCACCAGTATTTTGTATTTTATTTTCATACATTTATTTGAGGGGTATTTTGTATTTTGTATCAAAATACATTTTGATGTATTTTTACCCATCCCTGACTGTAATGTCAGCCATGAGAAAGATGTAAAGCGGCTCTGACCCCCGTCAACTCGGTGTTACTGCATCTGACCTCTTGACTGATATCAGACTCATATCTGTAAGGGAAATGTAACATGTGACCACAATATGATCATGTTTATTTCCCCTTTGATTGATCATGATTGAATCTCATACAATGTAACCTTGATCATGCTGTATCCTGTATTACTGAATGAATCTTGGCCTGATTGCTTTAACTCTGAATTTTTGTTTTTATGTGATCAGAACATCCCAACCTTTGACTTTGTAACAACCCCAACCAGAGTGGGAGGGGTTAGTCGAATGTAAAAAGACAAGGAACTGTTTCCAATCGGTTTGCATATTACAAACTAACCTTTGTCGTATGCACCATGCTCGAGCATTAAAGGTGACAATACTGTAAGACATTTGTGTCTCGTTTCCTCGTTTGCAGAGTGGGATTGTAGAAATTTCCACGACAATTTGGGGGCTCGTCCGGGATGCCTAACTCATTTATGCTTCAAACCACTTTCAAGGCCATGTTTAAATCTGCGCGCAGTCAGTGAGGGATTCTGAATTTACCCAAGAACCAGAAGTCTACCTCTCCTGAGGGCAGGTCGTAATCGACTGCCAGGGTGAGAAGAGGCTGCTTGTGAGATCGTGGAATGAAGATAAGTTCGATACGGCATCTACAATTTTTTCCAAGGAGGATACAGTATTGAAGAACCAACGGGTGACCTCTGAGGTGTAGTGACATTACCTAATCAATGTCCTCAGCTTTCACATTCACAGAAAGAACTGGATGTCCTCCCTGCCTCAGCCGCTCATCAAAGTCACCTGAACCAACAGCCTGCTATCTCATACCGAGACATCCGAGGACAGTCTGCCTCAACAGGACGCACCACATCAGGCGCAGCATCCGCTCCAACCCCATATCACCAGAATCAGGGTGAGGCCGCTGCAACCATCGTGGCACAAAACAGTCTCGGATCTGACAAACTCAGTCCCATATCCACAAGAACAAGAGCATGAAACGTCCCCAATCTCCCAATGATTGAGGTGCCTATTCCAAGGACAGACGCCAATGCAGTGATGTATGTCTACAGAGCCTGGACACCAGAGGAGATGCGCTGAATTTCCAGTGAACTGCCAGACATAGCAGCACAAGGAGGGCGTGCTGAATGTTGAATGTTGTCACCAAAAGACCCTGACAACTTTAATTCTACAGGTAGCAGGCGAAATATCACATTTCTGCTTGATTCTGGGGCCATAAAACAAAAATGATCTTCTTATATTGGGTGGTATATATATATTTTCACTGTTGGGGCATCAGGCACGACAATTAAATAATCATATACCACACCATTTTCTGTTCCCAAAACAGATGGGGATATAAAAAGTACATGTTGACTTGTAAATTTGTTTGCAAGACACCAAATGTGTGTCTTAGGCTTGATTTTTTTTGTAAAGAGGAAGGGTTTAAAGTCACCAGAACATGAGATATCCCAGTTGAATATGTACAACCAGATCATGGTAAGCCACTGTACCTACACCAATGGGACCTGGTACAAAACCTCAGATCTGCTTGAAATAGCACACACACACATAGCGTCATGCAAGCATCTGATTTACATTGCACAGCTACAGTTAGTGAAAGACCAGACACAGTGTTTGGAAAAAGCTGTTCCAGGAAGATGAAGAAAGCGATTGTATTACTAGTGATTGGGTGTATTACGATAATAGAATGTGCGCATTGACTGTTGTGTTGACCCCCGCAGTAGCCAAATTCTTTAATACACATAACACATCAACCATATGTGTCTCTAACTAAAGCAAATGATGTGCAGTTCTTAGTTAACCATTGACTCTTCAGAGTTACAATAAGTGCAACAAAAGTTATGAGCTAATGATAAGTATGATCTGGGATTAGTTAAAACTGAACCTCTCAACGTGACACCAAAGAGCACATACCGTTAATGTCAGAGCACAACATCCACGCAAACCAGAAGCAGTAGCAGGTATAACACCAGTGTTTTAAACCTGGTAAAAACCGGTGTCATCATTCCATGTACACACTCACCAGTAAGAATGCCTACTAAATAAATAAAAAAAATTATAAAATACAAGATAATAATATACAAGTTTCTCTGGATCCACCAGAAAGCATGTGGTTTGTCTTTATTTTTAATTTTTGATTTGGCTAATGCATTTTTCAGTGTCCCAGTTCATCCAGACTCTCAGTATTTGTTTGCTTTTACATTCCAGGGCAAATCATATACGTTCAGACGTATGCCCAAAGGTTTTGTGGAATCCCCTGCAGTCAACTCACAGGTATTGCAGGCAAGTCTGGAGGACTTCGCATTACCAGCGGGAAGCGCGCTGATACAATATGTTGATGATTCGATGATTTGTGCATCAACAACACAGGCCTTTAAAGTTGACACAGTAGCATGCTAAAATATCTTGCAGACCAGGGCCACAAGGCCAGCATAACTGACCCGACACTGAAATGGAGATAATTTATTTTATCTTATCATTATTTAACAGAGTGCACAGACCAAGTGAGTTAAAAACTGCAATACTGTGGAAAATATCCAAGTTCGAGACCATTGTGCATTCAATGCTCCAACATCATGTAGAATTCTCAGCTCTGCCTGCTAGCTTCAATCAGACACATTGCTGGCCAGTGAGTAATCCAGAATATATTTATAGCATCATGGCAGGAGTGTGAATAGCCCCGTGGAAAACTCAAACCCAAATAATTTTTGTAGGATTTAATGTACGTAATTGTTAAAAGCCTATATTTTCAGCTAAATCCTCAGCCCGCAACTGTTCAGTCGCTTGGCCTCCTCTGCGAGTGTATCCTATGTCAAATGTTTCTTCTGTGTACAGGTTAGCCACATAATTACAGCCAATATTACTTATTATAAACAAACAAAGACTGTTTCTTTTAACAGAGAGTCTGCACTGCTAGAGACGTTGTATTTAGTCTGTGGGGACCAGGGTTACAGCTGCTTTCCAAGAGAATCCCAGAGTCGTTATCTAACATTTTTAGTACCCCTAAACAGGGAAGTATCTGTAGCAGAGCTATCTTCACTCCACCCTCATTTGGGGTGTTTACGTCTATAGAAGAGATTCAGTCACTATCCACAGTGTTAGAACATCACATGAATCTTTCTACAGCTGCCATAACAGCTACATCAAGGCACTTAGACGATGTAGCACGTGTAGTAACAGGGAACAGAATGGCCTTGGAACTTTTGCTGGCCTCTCAGAGTGGTGTTTGTCAAGTTAATCATACTGAATGTTGTTCCTATATTGCTAGTAATGACGCAGAGATAACTAAGCTAAAACTGAATATTGAACAAAGGATACAAAATCTGCATGATGTGCACGGTACACCAGGTTTCAGAGGCTGAGGGATGCACTTGCTATCGGGGTTTACACCACTGATTGATTTACTTTTATATTGTTTTTTTTGTGGCTGTTAGATTTTTAGCCTTTAAACCCAAGTATAACCCGAGATAGATAAAGCAATAAGATTATCGATACAGAAAAATAATATGACTATTAATATTTAAAAACACACACACAAGTGATGCGAATATTAATATTTAAAAAATAAACAAGTTCTAAGATTATGAATACATCAAAATAGACAAGTAGCAAGATTTTTCTTATCGAAAAATAGACAAGTAATGAGATCATTGATGTTTCAAGATTATATATACACCTAGTAAAGTTGGTGAAATCGCACACGGTGATTTGATATATTGCATGACATCATATTTTGTATTTACGTTTGATCTAAACCTAAGAGAGGTGATCTCGGGTCACGGTGTTATTTTGAAGGATCGCCGGATGCAGTGTGATTACTGTGTGTGTGTGTGTGCGTGTGTGCGCGCGTGTGTGTCTGGGCTCCGGCAGATGTCAGCGGGTTTTTGTGGCTCTGTCCTCGGAGCTGCTCGGTTCACCGCTGCCTCATCAGAAGAGCCGGACCTGCTCCGTCTCTCCACGCATCAAAACATCCGGAGCAATGTCGGATTTCGAGGAATTTGAGAAGCAGCTGAGCCAGAATCGACAAGGTGAGAGTTGGGACCACTGACTGAAAACGGTTGTGACGCTGCTTGCTGGCGATGAAGCGCAAATGTGCCGATTCTTGAATGAATGAATAACGGGACCTGCCAGCGGCTGTGACTCAGCTCCTTTCCTTTTTCATGTCAGCATTAATTCACGGTCTCACCTTCACCCACACTGCCTCCATACAGCCGCTGGCTCCTTTTTACGCACTATTTCAAACGCTGTCCGGTACCGGTGTGGATTTAATGCGCATCCTCCTGCGCGAGACGACAAGATACGAAACTCTATTTACATGTTTGCACCTTCTTATAATATCGTGCTCTCCGATAAGGATATTCACGTTGCTAAAAAAGGACCCGATGACAATGTATGAATCTATTTCATGTAGCTATTAATTCGGCATCCATAACTAAAGGTTCATTTTCAAATTAATTGCACTTCTCTGTCATCTGCTCAGTGTTTCCTTGTTCTTGTGAAGCATTACAACATGTTAGGTCACATTAGACTGCACTTATAACAAAGTCGATGATGTTGATGGGGAACATTATTATTGTTTATATTATTAATAAGAATAGTGGGATTTGGATTTGGACCAAATATATCAGATAGTCAGATTGCCAGATTTGTTGGTATAATAATGGTAGTATATGGTAGTAAAATATTATTAAAAAAAATAATAAAAAAAAACAACATCTACTGTTTATCATAACAGTAACTTTATTTGTAGATATATTTATTCAAGTTTTTTAACACAACTTACAAAGCGTGGCACAACAGAAAATAAATGGTTAAAATACAGACGCATATGAAGGGTATCAAAGCTTCTCATTGTTACATTGATAATTATTATAATACATAAATAGTAGTAATAATCTTTATGTGTGCAGATTTATTCAAAAGTTAATCCATAATTTAGTGTCATGGGGCTTCATGTGAAAACACTGAGCAGATGCATACACGTGATATTTCTGTGGGTTAAAGAAAAAATCATATTCTTATTTTTTATAACTTGTGTTGAAAATTGAATATTTTTACGACTCGGGCTGTTAGTTCGATGAAAAAAGTCTTCCTGGGCTTTCAGGAAATGTGACAGGCATCTTTATTCCTCTGCTGATATTTTAAAGTACAAGCAATTGATAGAAAGGCAACAGATGATGAGGTAACACACAACACATAGAAGCTTGTTTACAACTCGACATTTAATCAAAGCAGAGCTTCCAGGTGCACGGATCCGATCTATAATAAAATACAGAGTACCTCTTATTGATTTGATAAAAGGTCTCACATCTTGTTCTCTCTGATATTTGCTTTTCCCAAGAGGTGAGGCCACGTTAAACTGTCAAGTTTCTCAAAGAAATATGAAGCAGCACAACTCAGAAGAGACTGAAGGGTGTCAGAGCTTCTCTATCTTATGGAAAAGATGTGGAAGAGTATTTGGTTTTAGAGTAATGTTTAAGTTGTTTAGAACCCAATTAAAGACACATGAATGATAACTATATAAATGAAAATGTTCATCCCCTGAATTGAATATTTGCAGCCCAGCATCCTTTATACAGTAATACTCACCAGAAAAATCTACATAAATTATAGGCTGACATACAGGCTAGTAAATATTGCTTGCTGCTGTCTTTTAACGATCACACAGAGCGAGAAAGAGAAAGACACAAAAAGAGGAGTCGCAGCGGATCTCCGGTCCGAGGTGACAAACACGGCAGCCGGAGCAAAGACAGAGGCAGCCGCAGCCGAGAGAATCGAAGCCGGAGCAGGGACAGGAAGAGCCGGGACCGAAGGAGCTCGTCCCAGGACCACAAGAAGCACAGGTCAGCGGCTGAAAGCTGCCTCCTGCCGCCCATACAGCAGCAACAGCAGCAGAATCACAGAGTTGCAGACTCACCAGGAAGGATTTTAATGGGGAAAAAACAACTGAATCTCAACATGAATCACACACTGGGTCCATCTATTATTTACTGAGACTCAGATACTGTGTGTGTACCTATACTGTGTACTATAAGTCCATGTTCCTCAGTAAAAGTAGGTTTCTATAAACCTTTGTTACTGCAGACTTATAGAAGACCTCATAGAAAGGGGACCACAGGTGAAACTGCTCACTAGCTGTTGGTCACTTGGGGGCCACAGAAACACAACCTATTCAACACTAATATCACCTTTAAACCCCTTACTGCCTGTATTAATTTCCAATTATAGAAAACAAATATTATTTGTGTTTTCGACTGTCATACAGATGCTAAATTAAGTGGAATTTGTTAATTTCAATATAGCATTTACAGTAGATATAAAATTAGGGTATGAGGCAATTTAGCGACATTAGGCATACTGGGGCATAACCTTAATTTAACAAATTTTACCAGTCTCTTGTATGTAGATTGCTGCTGCTTTTGATTGAAATTGAATAACAACATATGTTTCTGTACAATCATTGCTGTGCCATCATCACAGTATTCAAAATACAGCTTAATACCTAAAAATAACTTTGCTGCACAGTCCCAAGGGGCTAGTATGTATTTTCCACTTCGACCACTAGATGGAGGCAGAGTGCTTCCAATACCTTCCTTGGTATGTGTAGTATTTGCACCATCAGGCAAAATCGTCACCTCTGCGGCATTAAGACCGTAATGGGGTTTGAGGCAAATTCGCGACATCCGTCTACAAAGGGTTAAGCACTTTTTGTTCATGTACAGTTCTTCCCTCTGTTGTATTGCTATGTTTGGTCTTCACCACTGCCTGAGGGAAACATCCGGGTCTTGAGCTGCTAAATGCTCCAGAACTCTGTGTCCCTCTCCTGTTTGCAGCTTCACCGGTAGCACACACTGGACTTTAAACTGAACCATGAGAGCTTTTAGAGTAGACCACAACAATAATTCCATACTGGGATTGTGAAACTGGGGAGAGCGTGGCCTAGGAGATTGAGAGGGTGCTCTGCAACAAGAAGGTTGCCGGTTTCGAATCCCACTCTATCCCATCTGCATGCCTAAGTGTCCTTGGCAAGATACTGAACCCCTAAATGGCCCCTCATAAATGCTGAGTGTTCTAAAAATGTAAGTCGCTTTGGATAAAAGCGTCAGCTAAATGACATGTAATGTAATGTAATGAAACTGAAGGAGCTATGAAATTCAGCCTTCGTTAATTATTCCTTAAAAATTCTTCTAAAATGATCATGTTTAAAACAGATAAACGGTAATGGATTGTTAAATACATTGCAAATGTATTTGGATTTGTAATATGGATATTATGTATAACTTTTTTGGAAGACAAATGCATATACAGGTGGCTGTGGCTGAGGGGTAGAGTGGTCTTCCTCCAACCTGAAGGTCGGCAGTTCGATCCCCAGTCTGACCCATCTGCATGCCGAAGTATCCTTGGGCAAGATGCTGAGCCCTGAATGGCCCCCCATAGAATAACAAAGTGCTGCGATTAGATGCACTGTATGAATGTGTGTGTGAATGGGTGAATGTAAAACTGTACTGTAAAGCACTTTGAGTGGTCATCAAGACTAGAAAAGCGCTATATAAATACAAAACCATTTACCATTCGCCATACACTGATGTGAAATTTCATCTTTTGGGTCTAGTCACTCTCCAAGGCGAACAAGGAAGAAAAAGACCAGCAAATACTGGGACGTTCCTCCTCCTGGCTTTGAAAAAATCACACCAATGCAATATAAAGCTATGCAAGGTACTTCACATGTTCTCTCTGCTTGTTCAGTTGAGGGAGATGTATTCAGAGCTACACATACCAGCACTTCTCTTAGGGGCTTGCATACATTAATGTTATTATAAGCTTGTGGAAAGAGCTGAACAAGGCTCCAGTCCTGACTCTAAACGAGGAGTTTTTATACATTCTATTTTTTTTTGCTTCTTTCTCCATATTTTGGAGCATGAGCACAAGTCTTGAATTTGTATCAAACTTAGTAAACTATTGCTACAATGTTATCACTACTATCTCTACATTGTTACCGTTACAATGTGATTGCTACTATAACTACATTATTATTGCTACAGTGTTATCACTACTATCACTATCATTTTATTGCTACAATGTTATCATAGATTGTTATCATTACAATGTTATCACTATAATGTTATCACTACAATCACTATACTATTATTGCTACAGATGTATCACTACTATCTTAGTATGGCTTCTATCACAAGAATGTTATTGTTACCTTGTCGATATTAATATAAGTGGTCTCTCTTTTATCCCTCTAACTATTTGTAAATGTTGCACCTGCTATATTTATTGTATTATTATGTTGCAGTTTGGTGTAAAAAAGTAGAGTCAGCATGCACAAAGATTTAGGACAAAGCAGATCCTAAAATGGTTGTTGAAACTGGTTTAGAAGCAGAAACCGGACTGCAGTCATTGGATTTTACTATCTCAACATTCATTTCACTTTTACAGAAATGTCATGTGGTCACATCCATGCTCATTTATAAGAATCATCTAGTCACTACAGAAAACTGTTAAAACCAATGAAAATAAATAATAGTATAAAAGAAGAGGGGTTAAATGTTGTAGAAGGTAACAGTTCTGCTCTCTGTTTTGTTTTTTTCCTCAGCGGCGGGGCAGATACCGACAATTGCTCTTCTGGCAACATCCACCACCACTGGACTGGCTGCGGCACCGACACAAGTGCCCATAGTTGGTAGTCAGATGACAAGACAAGCCAGACGCCTCTATGTTGGAAATATTCCCTTTGGGGTGACCGAGGTAAAGTCTCCAGTTACTCTTCTTCTTCTGATAGTTCCAATGACTATTTTTTTCCCCCCAACACAGATATCTTCATGTCGCTTATGTCTTTCTTCGTAGGAGTCGATGGCCGAGTTCTTTAATGCTCAGATGCGGCTCGCAGGCCTTTCACAAGCTCCAAGTAACCCTGTACTCGCTGTGCAGATTAATCAGGATAAAAACTTTGCTTTCCTTGAGGTACGTGTTTCTGACACAAAAGAAAAGCAAGAAAGGACAATTCCATATTTGTATGACTGTCATAGAAATCCCATGAAAAACAATAACAAGTATTTGCTGTGTATATAAGCTGACTTTGTTCCACCGTTGTTTAATTATCAATTTCAATTATTCCAATTATTTTCTCTAAGAGTAAAGATTGTGTTTGTGTGCCGCTAACGTATTGTTTTGTACTTCACCTCTTGCTCACAAACAAACAAACTAACGGACAGGGGCAAAAAACGTAACCTCCATGATGGGGGGATAATAAACTTCATCTATTTAACACTTGTCAAAACCATATGTTACATTAATGGTCTACAAATCTAACCAACTTGCAAACAAACAAACACACACATGCATACAAAGTGTATTCATCTCTAAAATAAACGTGTGACAGTAACTGAGACTTGCTGATGCTGCAGAAAGTTCTTGTCTTTCCTGCCTCTTTCACACGATATTACAAGTTTGCATCGTGTCACTGTGAGGAACCTGCAGCAGAAGTCTCAAAGTATTGTTTATTTTTTTATTTCTAGTTCCGGTCTGTAGACGAGACGACGCAGGCCATGGCCTTCGATGGAATCATTTTCCAGGGTCAGTCTCTGAAGATTAGACGACCTCACGACTATCGACCTTTACCAGGTATCTCAGAGCAGCCAGCGTTCCATGTCCCAGGTTTGTTCCCGATGGCTTTTTTTCCTGGCCTGCAGTAATAACAAGTTCTGTTATGGGATGTAGAGAACTTTAATTGGTGTTTTAACCTTGACCTTCTTCCGTCTGTGTAGGTGTCGTTTCCACTGTCGTTCCTGATTCCCCCCATAAACTTTTTATTGGAGGCCTGCCCAACTATCTAAATGACGACCAGGTATTGAACTGAAAACTGACTGAACTGTTGAACTCATGTTTCCTCTTTTTATTTCCTCTCACTTGCTTCTTTTTTTTATTTCTTTATGACCTGAAAAACCAAAACCATGTTGTGGTTACAAGTAAAGATGCTAAACAAGTCAGGTTATTGAATCAAAAAAATAGCTTTAACGCAAAAACCTAATAATTTAACACAGAATAAGGAAAACAGATAGGGCTTACTAATAAATTACTTATATGTGTGACTTATCTTATATGAATATGTTTCCTACAGTGTAAAATACTCACAATGGACGACTTCTACAGATAAAAAAGCTATATTTCAAAATAAGTCTCAATAACACAGATCAGATCTTACATGAATATTAAAATAAGGCTTTTTGGGACTTGACTATTTGATTAAATCTGCCTCATGTTAAGCTACTCATTTATTAAAGGTAAGAAAAGTCCAGTAAATTCACATGAGAGGTCGATAAACTGATATAAAGTTATTTCTGTGTGGTATTCAGGCCTGAATGTTTCATTGTCAAAGAAAAAGTCCACGTCAAAGAAATCCTCTCTAAAATGTCTTAATAGTGATATAGTTATATTTCTTAATTGTATTAAGCAAAAATGTTATTGAAGCAAAAAAATGTTAATAAGTTTATCAGTATAAAAATCTTGATTATCCATCGCTAAGGTAGCTGGAGTCAGACCATTAAAACGACCAGTTTGATCAATCAGTCCAGGTCCGCTAATTGCACCTTTACAGCTTCACTTGTCCAGCAGAGGGGGCCGACAAGTAGATTGTCTGAACGTAAAATGTTTCATTCAATACATATCTCAATTCCAATTATAGAAAAAAGTTTTTAAGCCCTGATTTTAATCTATGAAAAAAAAGGATAATTAACTATAGACCGTTAATAATGATGGATGACGCACTCTACAAAAATGAAGCCCAAATATCCTTTATACATGTGTCGCGGTCTTGTTCGTGGAGTGAAGCTTGCTTAGTATCGCAATCAACCAACCAATCTCAACTGTCAATCAGTTCTCAGCACTTTTATTTCATAAAAATAGTTCATTCAAATCTAACCGTCCTAAAGATAAAAATATTTCATGCTTACTTTGACTTTTAATTTAGTCCACATCCCATCTGCTAACATGGGGGAGGCTCTGTTTATGACCTAAACTGCAACCAACCCCAAGGTGATGTTTTGGCTTCATTTTTAGAAGCTTTCATGTCGTTCATATTTATATACAGTTTATGCTATTGACAAATATAATATCAGTTTTAGCCTAAAAAATCCTCATCTACTCAATTATACTGTGCAGCTACTTTGAACACAGTATAATTGAGTGTGAGAGGTGGTTATTGAAATGCATTATGGGTCACAGGGTCACAGGCAGTATGAGAGAAAGGGGATGCAATAAATGTAATCAAACAAATCCATAAATACAGTGTACTTTGGAAAATTGATCGAAATTGAGAGAAGAGAACTTGAGGTTGGACTTTTTCATTTGAGAATATTAACATTTACAGTGAATATTTGCTGACAAGTTAAAAGACTTCTGCAGAAGAATCAGTTTGACAGTCGAGCTCCATCGTGTATTACACAGTGAATTGAATTCTAACTGTCCCTTCTGTCTCATTAACTCTTAATTAGTTTACAGAGCACATGTTGCCTGATGTATATATTCACTAACTTATTATTATTTTTTGAATACTTGCAGTCACTTCCACTGCGTTGATACTCACAGCTCTTTCATTTTTGTTCCCCCCACTTTGTCCCCAGCTAGGGGCCTGTAAGATCGTTAAGTCTGCGCTCATAATTTGTTCAGTAGTACTCATCTACTGCTGCCATGCCAACATGTAACACAAGGCAAGTAAGACATTCTGGTCCTCACACGGATACATTTCGAGCCAGCAGGCTCCCTTACTGGCTACTTGTTTTCTCCCATCATGCTTTTGCAGCGCGCTTAGGACCCGGGGATGTAGTTGTTGGTGGTGGTTACTTTGGATGGGGTGGGGGTGTATTCATTTTTAAATGTAAAAGTGAGACTGGTTGACTGTTCTGGTGCAGTCACAAAGTCAGTTTTTAAACTATACTTGTGTTGAGTTTCTTTTTTCAACATTAAACTTTTCAGTTTGTTCTCATATTATATCTCTGTTTATGAGACGATTATCTGTTTATTCTATTCATGTGTAAAACTTGGAATAAATTAGAGCTAAAACAATTAGTCAGTGAATAAAAAAGTCAATCAATGTCAAATTAAAGCAACACTATGCAACTTTTTTTAATCTTAAACCAGAAGCTTGATCAAAATTAGTTCAATGGTTCACTGACTTGAAATATAGAGAATGTTTCCTTGCTCAGACAAAGACTCTCATAGAATAATAAAAAAAATTCCATCGCTTGACCATCGTTTAACAAAATATCTCCATCCAGAAAAGAACAAAAAAGCAACTAAATGCTCATACAAGTATGTTTGGCCAGTAAGTGGCACCTAAAAATCTCAGTCTTAGTGACTTTAAACGTTTTCTGCATGTGGACGATATCGAGGCCCAGAGGAAAAGATTCATAAAAAGGAGCTAAATCCCCACATGGGGGTGATGTTGCTCAATAAAAGTTACAGAGTGTTGCTTTAAATGACAACAATTCTTATAATTGATTTAAAAAAAAAAAAGTAAGTCTATTTACAAGCAAATGTACTGATTCCAACATCACAGATGTGATCTTTGTTGGTTTCTTAATAAACATAGTAAACTGTGGATCTTTGGGTGTCAGACTAACGCTTCGACATTATAACAAATTTGAATTGCAGTTGTAAGGGGCATCATTTAAATACAGACAACACAATGAATAATCAAGGAAAACTAAAAAATCTGCTGGTTGATAATTAAAAAAAGTCATTAGTTGCAACTTCATTATTGTCGTCAGGAGTTCATTCTGTTAAAATTAGACCTCGAAAGACAATTATACACCCTTTTTATTCCTCTGGTTCTTTTTAGAAATTAGCCTTATGATGCAAAATCGAATAAATGTAATCTTGTATTTAATCACATACATTTTACACAGTGCAGCTTATGTTTTCAGTCCATTCCCTATTATTTCATTTTGAGTATCAGATGGACATTTAGAATTAATTCTGTAAAATAAAATATTATGGTCGCTTTGACCTATCAGTCTCACATGCTGCCGTCCGACTCTTTTTGTTCAGGTGAAGGAGCTCTTGACTTCATTCGGGCCCCTCAAAGCGTTCAATCTCGTGAAGGACAGTGCCAAGTCGCTGTCAAAAGGTTACGCCTTTTGTGAATATGTCGACATCAGCGCCACTGATCAGGTAACGAGGGTGTGGGGCTTCACCGAGCTCATTAACTGTGAAGTTGAGCTGCTGCCCAGAAGCCTCTGTGTGTTCTCCATCAGGCCGTCGCCGGGCTCAATGGAATGCAGCTGGGAGACAAAAAGCTGATCGTCCAAAGGGCGAGTGTCGGGGCTAAAAACGCCAACCTGGTGAGTGATCTATATATATATATTATTTTTCACACATTAGCTTTTTGGTATGTGACTATTCAAAATGTCCTCTGTTGAACAAAGTAGAGAAAGCTTGACTGTTATTGGATTTGCTGCCTCCACTATGTATCTTTCAGACAGTAATGTCAGGATCGCAGGTGGCGAAAGTGAAAGGTCAAAGGAGAAATTACTACTTCTACTATATTAATATTAATTCACTCCACTAAATATTCAGTGTTTTCTGGGGGGAAATTAATTTAGTATTAGACTGAGTGTGTACTATAGTGCTGTTATTCGACTGAGCTGATGTGTATTTCTCTTCCTTCACCCGCAGACCTCCATCATAGAGACCCCAGTGACGCTGCAGGTCCCGGGGCTCCAGAGGCTGCAGAACTCTGGGATGCCCACGGAGGTGCTGTGCCTTCTCAACATGGTGATGCCCGAGGAGCTGGTGGAGGACGAAGACTACGAGGAGATCCTGGAAGACATCCGCGAGGAGTGCTGCAAGTACGGCAGCGTCCACTCCATCGAGATTCCCCGACCTGTCGACGGTGTGGAAGTGCCCGGCTGTGGAAAGGTCAGACCTGTGATAATTAAAATATTTTAAATTTTTAGTTAAGACTTTTCCATCTCCAGGACATGTGGGTGATTAACCCTTTCGGTTGCTTTTGCATGCTTTTTTCAACATTATTTTGCCCATACTCGAAGTTTGTCAGGAGCTTTAAACATGTGAAGAAACTCATAATTAGTATTAATTACTTCTGCCAAGGAGGTTATGTTTTCGGCCCTGCCAGTTTGTCTGTTTGGATTTCGTAAAACTACTGTACTGGTTACCATGAAACTAGCTGGAATGATGGGACATGGGACAAGAGAAAACTTTTTTAACCACTTTCTTTGACATTTTCAAGGATTTCTCACAGAATAATTCATATTTAAAAAACCTGGCACATTGAGGTCACTCAGAGTGACTGACATCTATGAGTGCTTGTTCTACTAAGTGACATTCTAGTTTCTTCATACATCTGAAGTCGTGCTCTGATCCTCGTACCTGTTGATTTTAATTTCAGATCTTTGTGGAGTACGTCTCTGCTGCCGACTGTCAGAAAGCCATGCAAGCCCTCACCGGCCGCAAGTTTGCCAACAGAGTGGTTGTCACCAAATACTACGACCATGACATGTATCACAGACACGAGTTTTAAAACACAGGCTGGTCTGACCGAGCATATCCATCCTCCTTTCGTAAGACTCGGTTCCTTTACTCTGAAGGTTGTGAATGTGTCCATAGAGAATGGACCTTGAAAATACATTTTGTTACATCTTCTACTCAACAAACTGCAGTGTGTTTCTTCAATCCTGAATATTTATTTTCCAGCTTTAGCCTATTACCCCTACAGTGAACTGAACTCATCCTGAATTCAAAACAATCTAATCGTCTACGTGACATTTGCAGTAGAATGAATGTGACAGGTATGACATGTAAACCTGAACTAATACTGCCAGACGATGCCAGAGTCACTGTCTATCAAGTATGCACTATATGAAGAAGAAGAAGAAAAAATTCCTCCTGAGCACAAACATTTATTTCTCTTTTAGTGCCAGACTTGAGAAGTCACCCTGATTCTTTTTTTTAAATTTATTTATTCATTTTTTCCAAATAAATTATTTTTCTCTTTACATGACATACCAATGTTCCTTAAACATATGTTTTGCTGTTACCTGTGCTCACATACTTGCATAGACCAAATGTCGATTTGTCCAAAGTGAGAAGAAACACTCTCAAGGGTCATTTTTGTACATATAGAACATTAATATTTAAACCTAATAAATAATATATATAACTTTGCACACTGGAAGCTATTTCAGTTAGAAAATTATACTAATAAAATATGAATCGTAATATTTTAAAAGACTTTATCTAACACTGTTGACTGTTTTTAAACCCCACCCCCAAACAGTGATTGTCCAATCACAACTTACCTACCATAAAAATAAGCGAAGGCTATATAAATGCTAAGTACAGGTTTTTTTCTAACTCACTACAGTCATTTGTGCTGTAGCTTTTATGTCACAAAGAATCAGCTGTTTCGTTTTAAACCACTGTATGGTAACTGGTCCTGGGTGCTTAACTAATCACAGTGGGTAGTCGTTTTTCAATCAAATCATGAAGCAGTGTTGATGTTAGCTTAACTTGTTTGTTAGCTGCTGCTGAAAAAATCTGTCAGTCACAGTTTCAACCTAAAGAAACTGGCGGAATAATTATTTGCTACTTTTGGCCACGTCTGTCTTAAATAAATTATCTCAATTGAGAACTTAAACTGTGAATCTGTCACATTATCATAGTATCTAAGGGGGGGGGGGGGGGGGGGGTGCTTTGTGTGAGACCGAAAAAAGTTGAAATCTCAGAAAAAGTAAGTGGATGGGGGTTAAAAAGAGTTGATAGTGTCTCTTGAACCAGCAATAGTCAGTCTGTTGTCAAAATGAGAATAACAAATTTGTCTTCATGGCCTCATTTCAACAATACAATATATATATGCATACAGTAATGCACCTTTAAGCTTTGTAGATAGCGTAGTAAATACATTTTTAAGCTTTAGTCTTTATGTGCGGTTTTGCACCTGTTGAAGAAAATAGATTAAACCCTAATTTATTATGAAATATTAGTCTGCTTAATAAAATAAACTAATACATGATGACTTGGTTTGCAGCAACCTATCTGCTCTGTTTTAAAGTAAACCATGTTTTCATGTATAAATAAAAAACGACAGTATTTTATACAATTTTGGATGACCAGAAATTTTAAATCCTTTTTGTTTGTACGATCCCTGCCACTGCCACTGCCTTGAATAAATGTGTGCATCCACTGTCAGCCTGTTTGTGTCATATTATTCTAGCTCGTTTTGATTTATCTTTGACATTAAATCAGTCAGAAGTGATAAAAGGTATTTGTTTTGGTTCTTGCTATTTTTTATTTTTTCAGAACTAGCATTGTTTTGTCTGAATTAAAAAAAAACTATGTTAAAACAAGACAAACCTGGTAACAAAATAGTGCATTTTAGGCAAAAAAATTCTTCTAACCCTATGAATGCTCTTGTTTTTAATGAGACGTTCTGTCGGATAAAATATAAGACACAAGGCTGTTTGTTTGTTTGTGGTTTTGTTTGTGTGTTGAGGTGGGGGAAGTTAACTGTTAAACCTGTTTGTAAAATTTTTAATAAAAATAGTCTTGGTTTGTTTTTCTGTTAGTGCTGGACAGAATAAATTAAAGTAAATTAAATAAAATCGATGATCATGTAGCTTTATTTTACAGCATATGAGTATTCACTTCCCTCCAGTGGTCACAGTGAAAAAGTGCACCTTCATAAAATTCGAAATAATAAAGATTATTACTTGATATAATTCTCTTAATTCCTCATAACATTAGGATAAACTAATTGTAGCCTAACTGTTGCTTATTTGGGGAAATTAATGAGTTAACACAGTGACTATGAACCTGATTTTCGATAAAAAAAAAAGGTCAAAGGAGAAACAGTTACAATATTTCAATAGCTGAGTATCTTTTGTCTTTGTGTTTTTAATTATGCATTCCATTCAGAAAGAAATGCAGTACATGTATTACAGTATGCATGTTTTTAATCGTCATAATTCCCTCCTCCCTAATTAACCCCAATAATACATGAACAATTTATTTCTGGAGTGGTTTCAATTTGTAGGTTGTGACATGATGCTCTACAGTGATTCGATGTAAGCATGTTTTTATCAAGATCTTACTGTCAGTATATTGGATGTATATCTATATATTTATATATAAATTATAAAATTATATTTTGAAAATGGAAAGAAAAGAGACTTTTTGTTAGAGGTGGTTTTATTTTGTAGGTGGGGACCGGATGTTGTGCACTTGTATTACGTCACCACACATGACGAAGGACCATGAAGTGAGCAGGGAACGGACCGTGTTTGACAGATGTTTGTCCGGGACAAGGCTCCTCGCTCAATGCGGAGGAGACGGGTAGGGGAGCGGTCTGTGTTCGGAGAATTAACCGCCGAGCAGCGCTTCATGACCGGCAACATGTCCGGAGAAAAGGCGTCGAGTCCCTGCAACAAGTTCCAGGCGAACATCTTTAACAAGAGTAAATGTCAGAACTGCTTCAAGTCCCGGGAACTGCATCTGATGAGCGACCACGACAAGGAGCAGGTAACGATCAACTCATCACCTTTGTAATCACTGTGGACACACACAGTATTGAAAGCCTTTTAATCATTATCAACTTTCAATCTAAGTCTGAAAACATATATGTGGAAGCTAAGTATTATGCCTAATATTTCTTAGATTATTCGATCCGTCTTTTTGGTTATTTTTGTCTTCTGATCTAACTTTAAGAAGAAAAACATCTGATCGAAGCAAACAAATATGAAATATTAGACAGGAAATATTTATTTTTATTATCTAAATATTATTTGTTCATCAATAATCATTTTCTGTCCATCTATTTCTGACTAATCGATTAATTGACTACTAGTAGATTTGATTAAAAGTCAGTACAAGTTTGTTTTGACAAAAAATTGGACACAGTTTCACTTCATATATGGACTAACAGGTTTTTCATTATTAAGTAGTTTAATATGCAGATTATTTCTTCAATAAGAATTTACTGAGAAACACATCTGATGGTCTCATTCAAGAAGAAAGAAAAATTTAATATTTTAGTCATCAATTGTAACTTTCTGTCCAATCAATGAATTGACCGATTGAATTGAATGAATTGACCACCTTTATTTCATTACAACCTTCACTGCTGCTAGCTTTCATTAATTTGTTTATTCAGCTGTATTGCAATGAAGCATTTGAATTATTTTTCCATATAACAAATTAATCAATGAATATAACATTTAGTTTATAAATATTTGACGGATATATAAGTCTACCTGTAAAAGATACATTTCTATCCACTGACCAATTGATTAGTTTACTACTAAAAAACCTTTACTGCTAGCGGCTAGCATAGATTCACGGTTAATGCATTTCTTGAGCTGTATTGCAAGATAAGCATTGGGTTATTATTTTCATATAATCAATCAAATTAATTTAGCTTTTAGTACAGAAAATAAGAAATATATCAAATCAAGACAAAACCTTGACTACATGAAATTATACTTCATGTCCAAAAACCCTTGTTGTTATTGAATTTATTTATTTAAATTTCAGTTATCCAAGATAGATTTCTACTGGATATATCACCCATAGCACTGATTGATGAATAAATCAAACACCATCAACACAGACTCTTTATTTATTTTGGTCCTTTTAAAAAAGCACGGAGTGTTCCACGGCCTGTTGAAACATCATTCCTGCAGGTCTATCAGTTGGAGGGGATGTCAGGAGATGGTCATGACGGCTTCCTACATGCCTCACGTTGTTGAAATATGTTATTACTGCCTGGTTCATCTGTGCCCTGTAATTTCAACAGTGTTGCTCAACCTGCAAACACTACACATGGTATTAGTCTGACACGGAGGACAAAAGCTGTGTTTTGCCATAAATGTTGTGCGTGTTTATATTGTTTTAAAATGTGTAGGAACTAAGATCAGTTACACGATCAACAGAAACTCAATAGACTTATCTTAATTAAATGTATCAGTTATATAGATATGTATGAATAGTTTTAGATTTATTGTTTGTTACTCACTTCTCACTTCTTTCTTTCCGTCCAGGCAAAGCCCATCTATGGCGGCTGGCTATGTCTGGCTCCTGAGGGGACAGACTTTGACAACCCAATGCAGAGGTCCAGGGTACGACACAGTGAAACAGACATATAAAGCTACAGCATACATTCTCCCCTTCTGCATCGCCCACCTCAGTCTTTAACATGTGGTGATATTAGGATTTCCTTTCTGTGTTTGTCAGAAATGGCAGCGGCGCTTCTTCATCCTCTACGAACACGGCAGCCTGAGATTCGCCCTTGATGAACTGGTGAGAAACTGCTCTGAGAAAAAATCACAAGCGAGCGATAACAAAGAGCATAAACAGGGAAGCAGTGTACAGTAAGCCCCGCTCTGTGTGTACATCTGAATTTACAGTGTGTTGGGATCACGCATGCATCTTTAGGCCAGATGTTGTGAGCTGAACCGCAGCAGATGATTTGGGCTTAGCCTGTCCTCTAATGCTCACATCCCCCCCTCCCTCCCTCTGTGATGCCCTCAAATCTCATTCCCTCGTCTCTTTTCATTCCAACGCCGCAAACTGCTATCTGTGTAGCTGTCATTCTCCTGCACGCTGTGTGACCAGTGCTCGTGAAGCAATTTCACTATAGTTGCCCCCCGACCCCGACCCCTCCACAAGCTAATCTGATGTCTGATATCTGATTGTGCCACAGCCCAGCACTTTGCCACAGGGGACGGTGAACTTGAATCTGTGCACAGAGATCACAGACGCCGAGCCCCGGACGGGTCAGAGGAGCGCGCTCTGCATCGTCACGTCAGAGCAGGAAATATTCATCCGTGGTGACAATAAAGAGATCATCAATGGGTTGGTATAAATCTGTAAAAAACGAAATTAAATACAGGAGCATTCAGAGGTTAGATTTAGCACAATCTCCAGTATAATGTCTAGATTCTGCTGTCTCTATCTTTTTCAACCAGGTGGAGCGAACAACTTTTGGTGTATCTACGGACCAACAAACAATATCAGAAGAAAAAACGCAAAGTGGAGCCTGTCGCCACACAGGTAGCAAAGCAAATGTCCAAGCAGTGATTGTGTACGCATATTAGCCACAGACTATATATAAAAATGGACACAGACGCAGGGTCTGGAACGTGAAACCAATGCAGAAGTGACTTGCTGGTACCGTCCAATGGGTGCAGGTCTCACTGTCAAGCATCAAAGCAAAGCATATGTATGATTTTGCATGGTTTTCCAAAATCAATATTCATGGTCCCTGGTCCTTTTTATGTTAGTTTTGATGTGTCATCCTCAGTCAGTAAGAGACCAACACCACAATATGAACATCAGGGTGGCAATGGAGAAAAGGGAGAGAACCTTCGAACAAAAAAGCATTCATCTTCTGGAGACTGTGAATGTTATTGAAAATTTCATCTGAATTCATTCAACAGGGTGATGGACTGATTGGCAATCCCCAGGCGAGGCTGAAATCCTGACTTAAATTATTAAAATCAACTAGGAAAATTGTCATGAAGTTTCCCAAACACATCTTCATGTTCTCCAGAGGACGAAGTCCTCCCAGTTTCTATAATATTAAAGATAATGATTCAAAATGTTTAAGTAAATAAAGCCACTAGTAATTTGCTATTTATTTAGGGACCCCTTTTTCTTTGGGTCCACTCAAAACATAAAAACATGGCAAAAGTTTGGTAATTTATTTATTAACCTTTTTGTTTTTCACACAAAACATCAGGAACCCAGTCCGGCAAAGATGGCTGCGACAGATCCGGTACAGTCCAGCTGTGGTCGGTGGCAGGAAGAGCAGCGGGGCAGGGGACCGGACGTGACCCCCATCTGGAGTGTCACAGACACTGAGGCCCCGGGCCCGGAGCAGACCCCTGCAGGTGCCACAGAGTGCAAAACACACACACACTTACACAAACAGGCTTTCGAGTTTATCAGCCAATCACAGCCATTTCCTGTCCCCTTGCATCGTCCTAACCTCGTGCAGATGTTCACACACTTTTTATTCAAACAGTTCATTGAACCCCGGCTACAGCAGACACGCACACTGAGCACTGATATGTGTTGGTGGGAACCAGCTGGGGGAGTCTCTGTTCTAACAGGAAATCACTCGGCCTGACAGACACAAACACAAAACAAACGGGTATTTCTAACCTTCAGACATCATTAAAACCAAACCTGATCCATAAAAGAGGTCTTAAACACGTCCTAATAGGCTTGATGGGTAACACAGGACAGGTATTCGTCCTTGGAGCGTTGTGACAGTGGACACCAGTGCCTGGCTGGCGTCAGGATTATTGCAGGGTCTGGAGAGGTGCTGTAATAAAGGCCCGGACCGACCCCCTGTCTAATGACTCATCCTCAGTCAGTGTTTTTGCTCTAGTCATTGAATTCTTTAAGGTGTTTTACTGGCAGGGGCAGAAGTACACAGACAAATAACATGATGGGCTTTTGAAAACTAACTCTTGTCTTGCCTGATTGTGTATTTCTTTTTAATTTATTCAATCAATCAAAAAAGGAGGGAGGCGTGTGTGAGAAAACCAAAGTCCAAGCCAGTTTCCACAAACATTTTCAAAAATTCTGAGGGATTGATCTGCTTATTATTCCTCTTCATCTCCACCAAGGAAGTTGTGTTTACAACTCTGGTCATATTACAAGAAACAGCTTTACATTAAATATATTTAACTATTCATTTTGACTGAATTTTCCATTCATATTCTCAATTTAGAGCTCTTAGTGTTAAACTTAGAGATATGAGGCGTTTTGATCCCTTTCTGCTCATGGGGATCTCTGTTTTTCCCTTTCATACTATATGTTGACCCCCTGCAACCCTCAAATGATGATGATTTAGGGAATGGATGGATGTCAAAATCTCTAAAAAGATCTCAAGTACTTTCTCAAACCAGCAACATCAAACATTTTGTTGAACTCCAGCCTAATTAACATTTTATTTTGCTCTCTATATCCAGACCCCGCGTCAGCCTTCCTGTGCCTGTCGTCCAGAGACCCTCTGACCTTGAATGGCGATGGCAGGATTCGGAACCCAGTTTTGGATTCGGTGGCCAACGGTAACATCACCCAGCCGGTCCAAGCGTCAACAAGCAGCAGCAACAAGATCCAGGACAGAAGGTTAGAAGAGAATCAGGGGGCAATTAGCAATTTCAAGCCAATTCTGATGAAAGCATGTAAATAACTTCTCTGTAGATCGTGTTTGGCAGCGATCTGGGGTTTATTTTCTGTGTGCATGTAGTCTGTGGGTAACAGCCCTTTAAAGTGCCTTGGCAAAGGGAAAGGGGGTCCATGTGCTAGCAATTAGCACAAAGGACATCCAATGCCTCTAAGCTTCCCCCCAGCGTAAAGCCAAACAGCCATAGCACTCTGCTAAATACCAGATCAAAGCCTCACGCTCTAACCCTCCATTAGATACCACTGCTGCATTTTTATATTTAGCTTAAAGAAACCCTCCCAGTTTGAGCATGTAAACCGGTCACGTGAGGAGAAAACGTCTCGGCTCCTCACTCGTTCCCTTTTTGAGAAACAAAAAACACAAAATACCCCCCCCCCCCCACCACTGCCCCCCACTTCCACCCTCCAAATAAGGCCAGAAATGCCAAAACACTGTTGTAATTAGATATCTGCGGCATTGTTTCTCAGGACCTTTCACGCAGACTGTCTGCCTGCTTGTCAGGGAGAGTAGGATTCTGCTAAAAGCTCAGTCTGAGGGAAGATGACTGTCTGCACTCGAAGAGGCAACTCTAACGTTCACAGAAATTACTAAAATATGTGGAGGTAAACCTGCATCACCGTCAAACACTCTTCTGCTTGGGATGTTCTGAAAGATTCAGAGCGACGGCCAAACAGACACAGAAGTACAATATGTTACGTCTGCTTTTTAAGTGTTTGTTTGTTTCTTTTTCAATAACTTGAAATTACATTTACCATAATTATAAAGAAAAATGAAACTCCTTGTTATACAGTAACACTGTGTCAGTGACACCACTTTTTATCATTTACCACGTAAACAATTACCAAATACTGTCCACGAAATATCAAAAGCAAAACAAAACTTTTACAATCATCTGCAACTAATTACACTTTTTACTATGCACATTCATATAAACTAATGTAAATTTAAAATCCAATCAAGTTTATGTTTTAAGCACAGTTACAATGACTGGGGTTGACCACAATGCTGTACAATAAAAACTAAAAATAGAATAAAAAAAATAACATCAAAGAATAGTAAGAGCCAATAAAATGAAAATAGAATGAGGGAGAAGATAAAAACAAAGTCATCGAAAACTAAGATCCACCCAGTAAACTTAGGATGAGACCAATTCAAACCTTTTTTCATACAAATACACTAAACATGCTAAAAACAAGTAAGTATATAAGGGCAGTTAAAACCTGAGAGAACAGGTGGGTCTTCAGTCCAGCTTTAAAAGACAGAAATTCAATGTGTGGATTCAGTGTGTGTTTGTCTCGGGTAAAGTTTCAAAACCAATTAGTTGTCTGTGTTTTTTCTAGCAGTGGCGGCACAGCAGAGAGGATTGTGGGATTGGACGCCACCAATAAAGAGCAACAAGGGGGGGCAGCCGTTTCCAGCAGGGGCAGGAGTGAGGCTCGCAACAGCAAACGAGAGGTAATTGAAATACAGATCATCTCTTCATCTTTTATTAAATTGTGCTTCCACTTGTTTAGCCTTTATTAAATCTCTATCGAGAGGTGAGGATGGAGCTGATCCCCAAGGCAAAGCCTCCAATTCACCAGTCGACCCTCATCTGTGGTGATGAGCTCTGTGTAGTGCCCGAAAGAAGGAGATTGTGAATACAGGGGACCAAAGATTTCTCCGGCAGATGCCTGGGATCAGGCTAAGAGATAGGGTAGAGCCGCTGCTATTTGCTCTCCGGTGCTCCTTCCATTGGAGGTTTACCAGTCGATGCCATACTGGTAGATCCAGAACTAACTAGAGAGACTTCATATCCCATCGGGTCGGGGAACGCCTGGGGATCCCTCAGGAGGAGCTGGATATAGCTTGGGTGGGGAGAGGGCGGGAAAACTGGAAAACCCTGTTTAGCTGAGTGACTCCATGGCCCAACCTCGGATTAGCAGAAGAATATTGTTGGATGGATTGAAACTCTCAACAGATATTTTATAAATGTAATGTAGTGAACAGCGGCTATAAGTACATTTTAATGTTGTGCAGAGGAGAAGACGAGTTGTTGACAATTACAACTAAAATACTTATATCGGTTTGTAACCACATTGTGAATTGTTAAACCCTCTGTGTTTGAACAATGCTTATAAATGCTAAAAATTAAACAATAGTAGTTTGAGATTCTCGTATCAGTAGATCCTCGACAGAAAAGTCATGAAATGTGGTTTCAAAGTTGTTGCCACAGCTTCAAGTTAACACCACGCGAAACCTAGCACCGATTTTCTTAAACTTTGATTTGAAAAAAACTGTTCAAGATGAAGGAGCATAAATAAAACGAGACAGAAAAGACTAACTAACATGAATGATGAATTGCCCTGTAACAACAAGGTGGCAGGTTTGCGTATATGTAGTTGCTTATGCTCAAGGAGACAGAAAAACACTTATTTTAACCAGTAAACACAAATGTCCTTCGAGAAATGACGATTGTTGTTGGACATAGTTTGTTCATGTAGGTCGGCAAACCTCACAGAAGGAACAAGAAGAAAAAAAATGAGATTCCAGGTCCGGTAACGATTGAAAGCACATCCTCACTGTGGATGTTTACAACCCTGTGATACGTGATGCTGATTAATCTCAGCGTGGGTTTGTCATGACTGGACTGGAGATGCCACTGGGCTGGACTGGTTTGAACATGACTCACACAACCAGGTGTTCTACAGAGAAAGAGCGACATCACTTTTATGACGAAGCTTTTGAGCTGATCCAAAACCTTGAGCCCTAAGACTCCTCTTAAATTCTCCTCTGTGACAAACACAAGGGATCTGCTTCCATTTAGGACGTTCTTTTCTTGAACCATCATTCAGTCCATGGCGAGCGCTAAAAAGCAGGTGCCGAAAGTTTGGCATGAAACGTGTGGACGAGTTGATCCTGCCGTGTCAAGGCGTGTATGTCAGCATGTGAGGGTTCATGTGTAAGCAGGTGGGAGAGAGTCGGTGATTCACGCCAAGCTGCAGCATGTTTGAACTCAGAACTGGTTTCGATGCCCTGAGGTTGTTCAGTCCACCCGCTCCCTCGTGTCGTAATCTGGGAGCAGTCATTTTTCCTTCCCGGCTTCTTTCCGGGGATTCCTGCAAACTTGAACAAGTCTTATCATTGGGAGCCCTTAGACTCTTTACAAGAATTTCTGCGGAACCACGTGACCTCGCCTGTGTTTGCCGAGCTCGATGGACTGTGAGGAACTAAGGAGCTCCTCCGTGTGCACATCTGCGAGTGAGCGATACTGTGTGTTGTCGGACTGGTGATTACAGAGCTGAGCGCATGTCTGTGTGTGACAGTGTCAACAAAATGCAAAAAACATGGAGATAACCTGTCAACACATTGTCAAATAAAAAACTGTTAAAGTTAAACCAGATTTTCTGCTGTGAGTCAGGTTTAGTATTTCCAAAAAGGAGGTCTCCTCCTCCCCCCCCCACCCCCGGTTTCAGTTAGTTAGTTAGTTTGTTTGTAAGTTTGTTTGTTTGTCAGCTCGATACTGCATAAACTAGATTTCCACAAAACTTGGTAGAAGCATTGAACATGGGCCAAGATGAACTTTTTTTCCACTTTAGCGGAAAGTAAGAAATGCCGTTATTTTTCTATTTTGCATTTTTCATCGGTTTCCCAGTAAATGTATGTCTGTGTGATATCTGATTGTGTGTAATTTGGTGCAACCTCATTGAATTCCTGGATATTATTAGGCTTGGGCGGAGGTTTGACCTCTGATGTTTTCAGTGACCTTCAAAGAATACAACATGATAAATATTTGGATAGATGATAGGTTATATTTTGGGGTTATTTAAATATTTATTGTCATACTACAAAATGTTCTCTTTACCATATTGTTATTATTATTATTATATCTGTTGTTGTTGTTGGCTCTGTTGTTGTTGTTGTTGGCTCTCAGAAGGTCGTCGGCTCTGTGAAGGCGGTGTGATCTCAAGGTGTCGTCCAGATGCTGATCAGTTGGCACATCATATTGTACTACAGTATGGAAAACCAGAAGAGGATCCAGGCCCAGAGGTTATGGTTTCATCTCGGTTCATTAGTTAGTTAGCTGGATTGCGCAAAAACTACCATGATATTTTGTTGATGGTTGGGGGCATGACCTCAAGGGGAACCTGAGGGATGCAGGATCTGCTTTGGATCTGAATCAGGAGGTGGATCGAGGAATTTATTTTCACAGGGCATTTTTCAACATTTCTCAGAGCATGGATCTTTATTGGAAAAAAAACTAATATTGACATTGACATTCTAGTTACATGTGTATTTGGTGTCAGTGACCGTCAGTAACTGCTGTGACAGTGCTGTGATAAGATAACAGACAGTAGCAGAACATTTTTATGTTTTGATATCTCGATGTGATCATATAAAAATGAGAAAAGTTTCTGGTAGAAAAAAAGACTGAGGTAAATGATCTTGTCATAAGTTGTTGAAGAAGGTGCTGCTGGCTGAAAAAACATCAGCTTTGTCCTGACATGTTCATTTCTCTTCACATTGAATTGATCAGTGCTTAAAATAAACCAGACTTCACCCACATCAACTGCGTTTTCCACACCAGCACATTTTCAGAATTAATCGTTCACTATAGAGCTGTTGTTGGAAACGTTGTAAAAGTGTGCTCACACTGGTGCAACCCAGATGGGCATCATTGTTAATCTTTGATTAAACACGCAGGCTCATTCCAGAGGATTTGCCTCTTAAATACACAGCCAACACTTTTTTATCCCATGAGATGATTTGGTGATTTGTAGGTTTGTTTTACCAGCGAGGAGGAGGCCGGAGCAGCCTGTCCAGAGTTCATTCAGGCCTTGGAGCTGATATTGCCAAGAAAGGGGACAGGCTCTGTCTTCAGCGATTGTTTAAGGGCGAGAAAAAAGATCTTCCCTCTGCAGCCGGAGCACCGTGTTCCTGCATGTGTTGTGTCCTTGGATAGTTTTCAATGTAAACTCGAGAAAAAAACTGAAAAAACGCAAAGAATGTTCTGTAAAGACTAAAGTGGTAAATTTCCCCCTCCATTAAAGTGCTTATGTAAGAGGGAAGAATGAATCTTTTGAAAAGCAGTGGATCAAGTAAACAAAAAACCTTGTTTCTTTTAACGCTGTGTAATCCAGACTCTGATAGGCGCTGTCAAAGCAGCTCTGTTGGCCTGCAGGAGTCTCGGCATCATCGCGATTGTGCTGCCTCTAAAACCTTTTCATGCATTCCACGGCCGAACGCAGTCATCCATGTGCAGTGCACTGGTGATGCGAGTAAGAGTTTAACAGACGGTGGAGAAAAGCCTGCTGGGCTCCCCGCGGTGCTCTACAGCAGGCCTAATCCTCACATCTGATGTCCCTGCCAAGGATCGGTTACTCCAGTTGAAGGAATGCAGACTGCAAATCTGCCGCCGACCTCATTGAGGAAACACTGCACATCCCTGCATCACTGAAAACCTATATATGGTTCCTATTCTTGTGATTTTGTATTTATTTTTTGTCTTGCACAGAAGCTACACTCATGCAGAGACTTAACCCAGCTGAGCGCGCCCCCTCCTCAGAGACGAGCGAAGTCTCTGGACCGCAGAACGTCAGACACTGTCATGACTGTGAGTAATCTGTAGAACTTTTTCAACCAATACAAATAAAATTTGAACCGAACCTCTGACCTTTTGACTCACAGTGTAGATTAAATGTGTGGAAGTCCCAATGCCACCCCCTAGAGGTGAAACTGCTCTTGATCCCCATGCATGTGACCATGAGTGCTGACCAAACTGAGTAGGTGGCAGTTGCGACTTCCTGATTTAATTCCATAGACTGTATATGACAATGGACGTAGAATACAACATTTTCCTAAGGAGTTTGTTTTTCTCAATCTCTAGTTTCAAATCTTCTTCAGTACAGCATAATCATTTAGTAAATTATGGTCCCTTTTAGAGTCCAATTTAATAGACCATAAAACACCGTATGATGACTGACAGCGAGTCCTGTCCCCTGATCATCCAAATATGCTCAGCTTGGTTTCAAACTTCTCAGATGGTGCTGGTCAAAATGTCAAACTTGATGCTGAAAACAACAGGATGTCACTGTGTGTTATCACATGGTCATAGCACACCTTGTGTTGTCCTGATCGCTGTGAGGTCAAACAAACCTGGTGTGTTTATCTGGGTGTTTATTTCCAGTGTACATCCTTTCAGCTAGGTTCACACTTCATTCACTTCAATCATGTTTTTTTTCATTATGATAATAATGTATTTTAAAGCTCCTGGACTGCTTCTGTTAAAAAAAATCTAACTTTGATGCATTTGCAAGGTTGAGGTTCACTCATTGACACTTGCATCTTCCGGCCAAATGTTGCCCAACATTTTCACAGAATTTTTACTCTAAAAGACAAAGCAAGGCAATGCAATTTCTGGAAACCCCCCCTGATTGCCACTGGTATAAGAAACCCCTTGAAACTCTTTTTTTCACAAGTTTGATTACTGACAATCAATTTCTTCTGTTCTTTAGTTTTAACTGCTGCTTTTTACTTTAAACAACATGAAATATTTTCACGTCTTATTGTCTTTACAGCCAGATCTATTAAACTTTAAAAAAGGCTGGATGGTGAAGTTGGATGAAAATGACCAGGTGAGCTATTTATATTCCTAAACCAAATGTTTGTCGTACTTAAGATTTTATTTCTGCTGCTTTTATTCATCCTTTTCTCCCCTCTAGTGGAAGAAATACTGGTTTGTGCTGTCGATTGACAGTCTGAGGTTCTACAGGGACTCGATAACTGAGGAGGTACCGTTCTATTTGACGTCTTACTCAGTAAAAGCTTTTTTATATTGTTTTCCTTCAGCAAAGACATATTTTTTGTTTCTTGTTCTCAGGCGTCGGATCTGGAAGGAGAAATTGACCTGGCTCGATGTTATAATGTGTCTGAGTATCAGGTGCAGAGGAACTATGGCTTTCAAATCCACGTAAGATTTTTACCTCAAAAGTTCCCAAACTGAAGAGCTGAAATTTTACCTCCTGCGTGGCCAACAACTTATATTTCTTTGATCCTTTTTTTAATGTGTCACAGACCCTGATGGCCGTCTACACATTGTCAGCCATGACTGCAGGAATACGCAGGAACTGGATCCAGTCTCTGATGAAAAATGTTAATCCAGCTAACACTCCTGATGTTACAAGGTATATTAGTATAAGTGAAAATACTCCTTACTGTGCAATTTTTATAACTTAATTAAATGGGGAAATCAAAATGTCCTAGAAAACCGAAAGGTAAACAAAAGAAAGCGATTATTGAAATGTTTTCCAAATATTTTATACACAGTTTACCTGGCCACCACGCTCCCCGCAGTGCACCTGAAGCCCTCCCCAAACCAGATGTGACTCAGGACTCTCGCTCCACTGACGTCCCCACAGAGAGAGACCCTCACCACAAACCCAGGAGTGTGGTGGAAAGGCGGCGGGAAGGACGCTACAAAACCTACGACTGGGCTGAGTTCAGACCTCAGAATAAGTCGATGCTGGAGTCTGATCATCAGAGAGATAAATCTCCCTGCTCAGTGGAGCTGGTCGAACTAGACAGAAAGAGGAGGCGTGAGGAGAGGAGGAGGAGGTACGAGAACATGCTGGGCTCCTCTCTGAGTTGGGACAAGGCTGGCGGTAAGACGGACAATGGTGGCGTCAGAGCACTGAGTCCCGAATCCCAGCAGAGAGTGGAGAAAGAGATAGAGGAGTGCTGGATGCAGGTGGAGAAGACTGTGTTCAGACTGGATAGGACTGTCCCACTGTTTACTGAAGCCGAAGACACTGTGGAGATGGAGAACATGCTGAACGGCTACAGGAACGGGGTGAGTGCTTTAAATCTGACGTGATCTCTGACTAGAGATAAACTTGAGCCCGATCCATTTATCTATACACATGCAGTGCCTATTCTAAACCTGACTGTTTATAATGGGCTGTTCTCTTGTCCTGTGTCAATGCTCTGGAGCTACTTCAGAATTATTCCTTGTCATTGGTGGGTCCTCCTCAAACCATTACAGCAACAAAATGAATGTTGTGCTTTTACTAAACCAATTGCTAAAGATGAAGTGATGAATGTTGTTGTCATGACACAGATCAGTACCTGCGACGATCAAACTATCTTAATGATCTGGTGGTAATTTTGACCAGTGGTTTGACCCATTTGTTGACCCAGCTGTAGTTTATCTGAGGATATTAGAAGAGGATATGTTCAATTTGGCCCACAGACTTTAGCCAAACTGTCCCACCTCAACAACAGAGCCGTAATGGTTTGTTTAATTCAAATTGTACTACTATTGAACACATCACATGACATTATCTCACCAAATTTGACTTCCTTGGGTCTTTTACTATACACGTGTCCACTGTGAAGCCAATATGTTGAACGATTCACAGACAAACAGACAGACAGAGATTTCTGGAATTATAGATAGCCTCACACAGACATGTCGGTATCTGTGTATGTCAGACTCTTGTGTAGGAAATGTCTCTGCTCTTGCTTTACCTGGCTTTGTTCGAGGGCTTGCCAGAAAAGCCGCTATAGGCATGCATTATGCATATGTGAGGAATTATAAAGTCACAATGATGCAGGCTGCAGATGAGGTGTTTCAGGAGTACTGTTTTCAGTTGGGGAGAGTTGCTCCCTTTACCAGAAGGCTGTTTACATACTTTCCTCCAGACTCTAAGTGCTCCAGCTTTTAATGCAGCTTTGTGTAATGAATGTTGCCGAATCTGAGTTGTTGCCTCTGCGTTGTTGAAGGTTGAGGATCTGAAGCTTCAGCTGGCAGAGTCGGAGCGCCACAGGCTTGAGCTGGAAGCACAGCTGAGTCCAGTGGGGGATCATCAGCAGGTCACACTGGTAAAGAAATAAATCCTATTTTCGGCATCAAGTCTGTTTGCTTACATTTCGTATATCTGTGCTCAAACATGGCGTTTCTAATCCTCCTCTTTTCTTTCCGAAGACGGATTTTTCCCTGGGTCCTGAAGAAGATATTTGTCCATTGGACACAAATGAAGATTTGTCAAACTGCCAAACACTGAGCCTGAAAGAAGCATACGAAGACACCAGAGAGGTGTCACAGCAGCAGATCATTACTGCACAGGACGTGACGGAGCAGCTCAGCCTAGAACCACCTTCGTCCCCACCTCAGCAGACGCCAAGCATCTGGCTGCATGATACAGAGGGCAACTTCCAAGAGCTGGGAGAATTCCTTCCTGAGGGTGTAGCCACTCCTTTATTTTCAGCTACATCAGACAGTCAATACATTCTGTCTCACAGTGATGGACGACTGTTCGAACTAAACTCTGGTGACACAGCAGCCGACCACCTGAGTCAGCTGGACAGAGAAGACAGTCCGCTGTCTCCCCCCACAGCAACACAAATAAATAACAGTGAATACAACTCAATTCCATGCATTATAGGGAAGCCGTCAGAAGGAGACGACAGCCCAGTCGACTGCCTCATAGAGCAGCACATCCCTCCGGACCAGGCGATGGTGAGGAGGCTTTCCCAAGAGGTGGAGCTGCTTACCAGCCAGAACGGGGCTCTCAACCAACGCAACCAGGAGATGCTCAACCAGCTGACGGAGGCAGACCGTGAGATAGGGAGGCTGAAAGCAGAGCTGAGCAGCAGGTACACGGAAGCCCATCACCTTCCAGAGGTGGAGCAACAGGGGAACATGAGAGCAGAAGATCTGGAGAGGGAGCTGAGCCTGAGGAACCAGGAGCTCCTGGAGGCCCAGACGCTCATCACGTCTCTGACAGACATTATGAGGGGGACAGAGGCAATGCTCCAGCTGAACGCCGAGGAGGAAGAAGCAGGAGGGGAGAAAAATGACCCGAAATCAGAGGGTTATCTGCTGCGTTGTTTTGAGGCTACTGAAGCTAAGATAACAGAGCTGGAGAGGCATATCATCCGATCAGAAACCAACTGTGGGGAGCTGCAGGTGCAAAACGCTGAGCTGAAAGAGGATGAGAGATTTTATCACCAGAGAGCTGCGGAGGCGGAGGCCGACATCAGGAGGCTGAATCAGGAGTTAGAGGCAGAGAGGTTCAGGCATGAGAAGAAAAGTGTTTCTGGTGAAGAAAGGATCCGGCAAGTGATAGAGGGGATGGTCGTGAGGTTGGACGCTGTGGAGAAACTTTTGGAGGCAATTGGCAAGTTGGATTATGGGAAAGAAAGAGAGGATGAGGAGACGATGCCTGCAATGTTGAGTCAGCTGAAGTGGGAGGAAGACTTCTGGAGTTTGCTTTTCAACGAATTTCGAGCCAGCACTTCCCAATCGAATGAGGAAAAATGTGTCGAAGCGCTTCTCAGAGAGCTGGCAGAGCACATGGTTGTAGAGAGGCAGGTGCTGCTCTTAGGTCATAATTTACTTTCTGGGATCGATTCATGCACAAATGAGGGAAAGGAAGGTGTGGAAGATCTGAATGTTATTTGGAATACCGCAAGTGTGACAGCGACAGAAACACAAAAGACAGATGAAACCAGGATGTTTGATTCTATTAACCACATTGAACATTTCAAAGCAACAACGCAGATGAAAATGTCTTTGCTAAACCGAGTCGCCTCCGCCCCTGAAAAGCTGCAGCTGATTGCAGAAAGTTTTCGTGATATTCATGTTTCAGAGCATCACTGGTTTGGTTTAATTCACTCCGCAGCCACCGAGGCGCTGTACTGCTTCCATCTTATGCGGCTGCAATCAAAATGTGAGAAACAGCTTGAGGAAACTAAACAGAAACTTCTCAACTGCAGCGGCTGTGTCAAACTGATCGAGGAGAACAGGGAGCTGAAAGCAAGACTGTCAAATCTAGAAGAGCAGCAGGCGTCAACATGTGGAGATATGAGGAACATGTGCTGTCAGACGGATGAGATTTCACCACAGGACACAAGCATGGAGCTGCAGTTAACACAGGCAGGTATTGTTGATCAAATTGGGGAAGAGGAAATGGTCGAGTCGTCGTTGAACTGTACGGACGTCCCACTTCTGGGAACACAGGAGGTGTCAAAAGAAAACTCAGAGGACAGTGTTGAATCTCAGCAGGAATCAGATCCGAACACGGAGATGGAGCAAGTTTTAGTGCTGAGAAGAAGAGTGAAGGAGCTGGAGGAGCTGCTGTCCGTCACCCTGGAGGAGATGAACCAAGAGTTTGAGGGCAAAATGATTTGTGTTCAGATGCAAAATGAGAAGGAGACGGAGAAGCTGAAGGTAGGAAGTGATAAATGTTAGATTTTTTTTTAAGCCAGTTTTATAAGATTGAAGCTATACATACCACCTACTCATGTGGAGATAATCCTGACGCTGGATACACTTAAACAGAAACATCAGAATTTGTGTGCACATGTTGTTGTAGTGCTTCTGTGGAAAAGCTACATACATCTTATGTGGCTCCAGACAGAGCTCGGTGGCGTTTAGAAACTGATTGGACGTTTTCAGATATGTTCATCATGAGCTCAAACAAGTTAAGAGTGAATACATGTTTCAGATAATATAGAACAAAAATAGTGACTGCCTGAATTATTTAGTAAGGAAAATAGATACAAAATACAAAATGGATAGAATTCTTCATCACAGGTAATGAAAAATTCAATATTGCAACAAAGCAGTCCTTAATATTGATTTTGATAATGTCAAAATCCGAGCAGGATTCACACTGCTCTTAAAATATAAAAATAGGTCACAATGGTTTTTACTGATACAAAGAGGTTTTCATGTGTTCCCACCCCCAGGTCACATGTCAGCGAGGGTTCATCTCCATGGAGCAGTCCCATCTGAAGGTCCTGGAGGAGCTGCAGCGCAGACACCAGCACGAGGTGGAGCGCCTCCTGATGGAGAGAGACCAGCTGCTGGAGGAAGAGAGCTCTGCAACTGCGACTGGTGAGAGGAGTCTGTCTGAAATTTAAATTCATCTTTCCCCTTTTTTTATTGATGCAGAGGAAACAATGTGATCCGATGTTCTTTTTTTATTAGAACCTCCTTAACAGAAACAAATACACATTTTCTCATTACGATGTTTTCACTTTGCTGTTGATACAGATTAGTGATTGATTAGAATAGTTACAACATTTGTACATTTTCTAAATTCATATCTGTCTCCATTTATTTTCTTTCTTTTCTTATAATATTCTACAAAAATACCACTATTTTTTTAACTCTCAGTATCAGCTATCTTACTCAAACACAAGTTTCATATAGTTATATTTCAATATTTTTTTTGTTGTTTTTTTTTCTGAAGCAATCGAAGCGATTAAGAACGCTCACCGTCTGGAGCTGGAGCGGGAGGTGCAGAGAAGATGTCAGTCAGAAAACAGCAATGAAAACAACGTCCTGGAGATCATGCAGAGGCAACATAGGTACATAAAGCAAGGATTTTCCCATTCATTCTCCTGGGAAGTGTGTGTGTTTAATATCTGTGTCTATCAATGTGTCTGTTGAAGCGAGGAACTGGCTTCTTACCAGCGGGAGCTCGAGGTTTTGTCCCAGCAGTTTTGTCTGAAGTGTCTGGAGAACGGACACCTGGTGCAGGCTCTGGATGCAGAGCGGAGGGCCTTGTGCCAGTGCCAGCAGGAAAACCAGGACCTGAGGACCAGAAACCAGGTGACACAGACTCTTAAATCCACCTGATCACAGTTCATACCCACAGGCGATCCAGGGTGTAAAAGCAAAACCATAAATCTTCTCTAATTTCGTATCATTAATATTCTGCTCCATATGGCAAGGGTGTCTCTTTGACAAAGCCTTGTATATATGTGTGATCAATTTCAGTATATGTCACATTCTATGTAACACATTATTTTGATGATTAAACTGGAAAATCTCAGTAGATATGAATACATTCCATTCATTTAAAAATCTATTTTTAGAAATTATAGACTGTATATAAAGATGGACGTCATGACAGTTCCCTGAAAATGAAACCAAAACATCTCAGAGGTTTTTCTGTCATTTTAGGTTGTTCTTATCACACTGATGATTTTCAAGTGGTCATGTTTCTGATAAGTTTTAAGATTTTTTTATTAGTTATTTGATGCAATCAAAAGAAACTGAGATGTCATGATTGACAGCTGAGACTGAGTCACCATTGGTCGATAGCGTGTATCAGTGGAACCTCAATACTGAGGCTCCGTCCCCAGATCACGACTGCACAGACTCAAATGTGCAAGACGGCAGTGTTTGTATCCAGGATATTTTGCCTTCATTTCTGGATAGTGAGAGAAAGTGGAGACACGTCATCCATCTTTATATACCGTCTATGTTAGGAACATTGTTTTTATATCACTGGATTCATCTGATACTGAAGAAAACATATAAACCTGATGATTCTGTCTTTAAGAGCTGTTCAGTGTTGTTAAGTGAGAGGCCTGGGTGTTTTGTCTTGTGCAGGAGTTGAGCAGTCACCTCGCAGCAGAGATAACCAGACTGTGTTCGCTCGCCAAGCAGGACGAGCTGCCGTTCAGTCAGGGAATGGACATCTACGAGATGGAGGTGAGTCTCATCTGAGCGAGAGAGGACCACACCGGTTAACCTTGAATTACAGAGGGCCGTCCGCACACTCACCTGGTAAAGTGAGCAGAGTACCACATATTAGACCTCAACCATGATCTGCAGCTGGTTTAAGTAAAACTGGTTTTGTTGCTGGTTTAATTGAAACTGAATGTAGCTGGTTTAAGATAAACTGGTTCTGTAGTTGGTTTAATTTAAACTCAATGTAGCTGGTTTAATTTAAGCTGAGTCTGTCGCTAGTTTAAGATTTTGATTTTTTTTATCTGCCTGAACAAGTTTACATCTTGTTCTAAAAACTATTTAAGTTACTAATTTCTTAGAGAAAATACAAATGCCTTTTGAGTGTGAAGAATATGTTTGGTACTTTAGTTCAGCTTTATCTGAAGATATATGAAGCTTATACACTACATAGCCTGCCATATACACAGAATATAACTATAAATATATATAAAGCCGATTAGTTTAAGACTGCTTTGTGTTATTTCAGATTACCCTGCGAGTGAAGGAGTCTGAGGTTCAGTGTCTGAAGCAGGAGATCACATCTCTGAAGGATGAACTGCAGTCAGCACAAAGGGTGAGAATCAATAAACACCAACGAACTGTTACCCATATTGATATTATATACTATATATTGATCGCCTATATGCTCAGAGACGAATTACCCAATCAGAAATTTGGATTGTAAGCCACTGTATACAAATTGAGTTCATACCACAAGCCACGTATAAGGACATTTATAAACAAATATTTTTATTAGCAATTTACAAGAGAATAAGGAGTAAGCCAGTCTGATCTATGCCGGCAGTTTGTTCTATTTTAACAGAAATTGCCTGGTTGCCCTTGGTCCTGAGCCTAGTTTGTGGAATAGCGAGCAAATCCTTTGATGGAACGCAAGGTTAAAGAAATTAACATCCACACCATAATAGAATGGGCTTTTCCCAGGCTCTGTCTGTTTTTTGCATTATATATATATATATTTTATATTATATATTTCCCATATTTATGTGACGTTTCAGGACAAGAGGAACGCCACAAAGAAGTACAAGGACTTGTTCACAGAGCTGAGCATCGTCAGAGCCAAATCCGACAGAGATGTGGACGAGCTGAGAGAGAACCTGAAGCTGGCTCATCACGCTCTGGACCAGACTTCACCCTGAATTTATCCATTTTCACAGCATTTATCTTCACTGCGACAATAACAATACTTTACCCTAAGTATTATTCTCGAACAAAACATATGTTTACAAATGCATATGTATTTTATAAAACCTGGAAGTCTTATCCTCAAACTAACTCTGTTTTTTTATTCTCACAGTTTCGGAGATAACGATAATCAGTCACTTCTTGACCATGTATTTACCATGTGATTTAGCTAAGTTCTTCCTCTGTTTATATTGTCAAACATATATATTTAAATCTATTTTTTTGTTTTGTCTTTGACCAAACATCCCCATTTACTGTATGTATAGTATTTTATCCGTACAACCAGGTTTTTTATATTTAAAAATAATTTGCACACTTGCATGTTTAGAAGTTGTTTTCCAGCCTCTCATCACTGCTGTATATTTCTTATTCATTAATTAAATAATTTAAATGAAAACTGTTTCCTGCAGGTCACTTCATCCATCAAACACAAACTGTAATTTATATTTCTACAATGGAATTGAATTGAATGTCATCATGCTTCACGTCAGGTTAATGAGGGTTATCAGAGTCAGGTAACATGATCCATTGCAATGTACAAAAATACTAAATGGAATAAAATATTTAGAAAGATGACAAATTAAGAAATGAATTGAAAGAAATGTGTAAAAAATGCCATATGCTGTATAAGACACATCTTTTAGGTAAAGTTAAAGTTAAACAGACATTATTCATGACCTGAGGAGAAGAGATGAGATGGGGAGTGATTCCAGACACCAGCACATGTATGAATCAAAAGAAATGAATTAGCAGAAGATCAGGAGCAAAGCAAACCAAAAAAAAGAAGCATTCTGATGTGACAGTGAACTTGGCAAAGACTCTACAGTAAATAGAGTCAGATCTGATCAAACAGGACTCAGCAGCACATTAGTCACATTTGGAAAACATAAAGAAGAGAAGAAGAGAGGAGTTGGCACATGTTGTTCTTCATTGTCAAAGAGAACCAGAGAGAAAAGATCTCATAGCTTTGACAAATAAAATCTACTTTGTTTTGTGGAACATTCTACAATGGAGAAGGAATCAGAATCTCTATTCTCTATTGGCAAAATGTGCAATTTTTCTCAGGTTTTCTCAGGTCTCTTTCTAAATACTTAACCAGTATGATGTATTACACAGTACAATATGCATGCAACAGCATTTTTATTATTATTATGAAGAAGAAGAAGTAGAAGAAGGAATCAAAATTTTTACAAACAGTAAAGTGACAAAGTAAAATACGGAAGAGGATTAGGTCCACTGTGGAAAAAACAAGTGAGTTCTGAGTTTAAAGTCAGAATTCTGACTTTTTTCTCAGAATTCTGACTTTAAACTCAGAATTCTGACTTTAAACTCAGAACTCACTTGTTTTTTCCACATTGGCCCTAATCCTCTTCCGTAGTAAAAAGACATCACACAGTCAGTATTAAAAGTGATACATGAGTATAGATACAATACATACACAATAATATTAGGTCCATTGTAAACAGAATATATTATTATTATTAGTAGTAGTAGTAGCAATAGTAGTAGTAGTAGTAGAGGTAGTATTAGTTTTAGTAGAATAAGTAGTAATGGTTGTTGTTGTTGTTGTTGTTGTTAGACAAGAAGACGTCGAGCTTTTACTTTGAAGGCACGTAGTTCTCTTCCGGTGCCCTCTATGTTTTTCGCTGTGACTTGACAGTGCAGGAAGACGGTGTCCATGATGACAACTTTAAAATACCAACACTAATCTGGAGCCTGTTTACACCTGTGGGCCGGATTTTAAAACGCTCTTCGCTCGGTGTCACGTCGCGTTTCGTCCCCGACCCGAATGAGCTTTAGCCGGACTGCGGCTAACTAGCCTGCTAGCATGAACCCGGGCCGCCGCTGCCTTTGTTTACATCCAGTGCTGGTGACGATGGGCCCGGAGAGGTGTGTTAGCTAGCCCGTCTACCAGAGCTGTTTCAGGGGCACGGGGACATCCTGCAGCGCGGGGGTCGCAGTTTCCAAACCGCAGTCACCAGAGGGGTACGGTTCCACTTTGAACCACTTTTTGTTCCAGTTCACAAGTGCTGCTCAGGGTTTTGTCCTCCATGGTATTTGATTACCGTTGACATCACTCATGGAGGGAAAGATAGGCGGGCCTACCTGTTTGATGTGCACCTAATCGATTAGTTGACTGATGATTTTTTTTTTTAGATCAAAGCTCAACTGAAGATATTATTTTGTAGACTCTGTCTTATTGTGTGTTATCAGATTACAATTGTTATTTTCAACCAATTTAAACATAATTAATTTATATTATTTCTGTGTATTGTAATGTTTTATATAAATTGTATGTTTTGCACTGTTTAACAATGATAATTAAAACAATTTGAGGGACAATTAATCAGTAAATATCAAGAATTATTGCTAAAAACTTGTAGACACTTATCAATATGTTAATATGTGTCGTTTTTCTGTCAAATGATTTATCAATTAATTTATTCGGACTCAAGATATAGATGTTATATGAGCACTATTGTAAGAAACATTCATATGGATGTGTACATTATAAACATTTAAATATTAATGTTGCAAAAATGAATATTTATTCATGGCCATTCATTCAAGTACATTCTTGTCCAATCAAGAGTCTGAAACTCAATGATTATTTATCCTATTATCATCAAAAACCAAAGTAGATTTTATCCATCAACAAATCATTGCAGCTCTAGGAAAGATGTTGCTGTCAGGGTGACATCTTTAAAAGGTAAAATGATCAGTGATTTATAGAATCTATCATGTAGTGGACAAATAATCTCCAGGGACCTAATCTCTCATAATCCATCTATAAGAAAGCATCATGAAATGGTACATCACAATAATGTTCATCTTTGTGTTTTGCAGTGATGGAAGTGTCCTCCCAGGATCCATCTCTCATGGCAATGGATCTGTCAAAGAGCTTCAAGCCCCTGACCCGCAGCCACACTGAAGCCATGGACCTGGCGAAGAAGCCGGAGTGGTACCACCGACGGCCGCCGAGCTGCAGCGCAGACATCACCTCCTCATACAGATCCAGAGCTGGGTCATCCTTCAATCCTCTCTCCACGCAGCCGGGAGCACTCGTCCACTGCAGAGACATGGAGCCGGGATCTGAGGCTTTAGGTAACTACATGAATTCCACCCTCGCTCCCGGACTCGACCTGTACCACGACAGAGTTCACGGCAACCTGTGGCATCCGGGTTTTTACGAGCCCGACCAGAGCAGCGGCCCAGTTCCTGAAAGCAGTGGCGGGGAGGAGAGCGATAGCGGCTCCGATGTTATTTTCCTTGTCTCCTCTGCGAAGGAGCCACTCTTATGCGGTCCCTTCATCCAAGATGGTGTGAGGCACATTGTGGAGCCTCTGTCGCCGGCTGTGTCCTCAGTGGATGAAGGGAGAGGTTGCTATCACCTACCTCAGCCTTTAAGTTCGCCCAGCCCTGACAGCTCGTACTCAGAAGACTCCTCAGACAGCTCACTCAACATTCCTGTTCATCACACCAGGCCCGTCGTCCTCCTGTCAGACCTCAGTGCCGTCTACGGCAACCCTGTGGAATCTCCTGTTGATATAACTAGTGATGACAGCGATGTTATCGAAGTTTCAGTCTCTAATGACAAGAAAAAAAGCGGCAACTTTCCTTACAAGAAAAACATCTCTTGTAAGAAGAGCGCGATGAGACCAACTCCACCTCAGAGTGAGGAGGAAAAGACTCCTAAAGAAGTACGACGTAGCAACAGGATCAGAAAGTCTTCGTCTGACATGCAACAGTTCACTTACGGTGTGTCTCGGCACAGTTTAAGGAGACAGGCCAAAAGCGACGCAGTGGGTATTTACAATGAAAACTGTGATTCGGAGGACATGATGGAGTTCGCGGTAAGGTCGTCGAGCCCAGAGGCAGACGAGTCGGTGTCACAGCCAAATGTTTCCCAAAGAGTGAGCAGTAATTCAGACGAGTCTGATGTGGAAGCTCAGACAGAGAGGAAATCCCCTCCTCGGGCGCCGCAGCCTCGCCTTAAAGCTTCGTACGCAAAATGCATCAAGCAAAAGAAGCCACCCGCCATTCACAAAACAAAAACGTTAAGTAGAACAAAACAGAAGCAAAAACTCAGAATCTCTCCACAGCAGAACCAAAAGAGCTCATCCTGCAGGAGTGTGTCAGGAAACAAAAAGACTGTCACCAGACGAAAGAGAAAAAGACAAACTCAGACTGGACCCTCTGCTCTGTTTTCTCCCAGAGAGCCAGAAATCATGCTTAAATATGCAAAAGTCAAAGGGGAGAAAAAGGACAAGAAGTCGGACAGGTTTTGTCCCTTCGTTCACATGGCGCTCAGGATGTGCACGGTTGTCAACTATCAAGAAGAGGAGGCGACCGTGCGGAGCAGCCGAGGGGGACAGCAGCAGACAGCCGCCATGTCTTTGTCTGGATCTGTTCCCAGCACTTCCTGTTTCCAGCTGGGTCGGGTCGGCTCAGAGAGCGGGTGTCAGGCCACGCTGTCATGCAGCCTGTGTGGTCAGACGGCCAACGCCATGGGGCTCGGGGACCTTCACGGCCCGTACTATTCCACCACTTCGTCTCTGAATGGCCAGACTTGCAGAACTGAGCAGAAAGAGGAAGACGACGCACATGGACTCGCTAATAGCCATTCAGTAAATTCCTCAGACGGTGGTTGTGATGGTCACAACCGCTCTCCTGCCGTCAGATGTTCGCTCGATAGGGATCATGATTCGCTCCCAAAGTTGCCTCCTCATATGGATGAGTGCTGGATCCACGAGGACTGCGGCATCTGGTCCGCCAGCGTCTTCCTCGTCAGGGGAAAGCTCTACGGGTTAGAGGAGGCAGCCCGGCTCGCACAGGAAGCAGTGAGTTACACAAACAAACTTTTGTTTGTTTTCATGGTCAACTTAGTCTGCAAGAAAATGGGGAACGTCATAAAATATTGTCATTTAAGTTTCTGGAATCAGTAATACTTGCAATTTCTGCTCAAATATTAGCTTTTAGTAAGTAAATGTTACTGCCATCACCGTTTTGATGAGATAAGCATAGTCACATTGTTTACAGTAAAAATGAAAGAAATAATAATAATAATTCAAAGTTTGAATCTTGAGTCTGTATCAGGATTAAAAGTAGTTTAACACTGACCCAACACTGGAAAAATAAATCGTATAGAACAGACGCTGTGTTTGTTTTATTTCTCACTTGGTCTTTTCTCTATCTCAGGTTTGTTCAACCTGCCAACAAACCGGTGCAATAATGGGCTGTTTCCAGAAGGGCTGTCCCAGAAACTATCACTACAGATGCGCCATTCAGTCAGGTACAGCCTTCATTCATTTAAACAAACCTTTATTCATACAAGGATAGGCCATTGAGAGCAAGTGATCTTTTTCAGGGAAAGTCTGATGACAAAGTTTTTGTCCGAATTATTGTTGGGATCCGAAAAATCCAAAATGTCAAGCTTCGGTTCTGCTCTGTTCCTAAATTCAACATGCTTCTCTGCTTGTCTGACATGATGGCCTCCTCGCTGAACCGCTGCTGCTCATAATAATATCAGGGTTTATGTGAGGTCTTAAAATGTTTGAAATTCAATAATCTGAAATTGAAGACGTCAGAATTCTTATGTATACTAAAATATTACAAAGTGTTTAAAACATTTACACAGATGCATACAGATGTTTACCGGAACAGACCAACGTTAAAATGTTTTCTTAATTGATCTCAGTTTACTCTGCTTGTCTGTGAGAAAGACTGTAGGTTACGAGTCTTGTGTAAACCCTCACATATAGAACTGATCTTTGTTAAAACCTGATGCATTCATATTTATGTTCCTGGATAAATGGGGCGTTGCTTATTCTGCACTAATGAGGTTAAAACCAGAGGTGTAAAGCAACGAATTACATTTACTCACGTTACTGTAATTGAGTAATTTTTTTGTGTACTTTGTAATTTTTTGAGTAGCTTTTGAAATGGGTAATTTTACTTTTACTTAAGTAGATTTTGACTGAAGTATTGTACTTCGCTACATTGGAAATTACATCCGTTACTGAGTAAAAAAAACCCAGTTCAAGGCGCAAGGCAATTCTCACTGCAGTGGTAGATGCTGTATAGAGTGGATGACTGCAGCCGCGGGTTGACGACTCCTGGCTCTAGCTAAAGAGCGATTTGTTTACTGCTCCGCCGTTAAAGAGATGCGGACGTCAAAGCATTAGTTCAGCTAGAATATTAGTTCCGCCCTGCATTTTCTCCTCCCGGTCGCGCGCCCCACCTGTTATGCCTCCGCGCAGTTTGAGAATCACTGCATTACACAGGGCCGGCGCTAGGACATTTGGCGCTCTATGCAAGCTTCACTCTAGGCGCCTATTTTTGCTTTCATGTGGTTCATGTCTTGACATGATCCTCCCAAAAGTTCTTAAATGTTTAATGTTTGACATGTTTAATGTCATTGCACTTATATTTGTAAAGATTCTCCTTTAATTAAAAATAACTGTTATTGGATTGTATTTATGACCCCTTGTCCTTTTTTGCACTGTATAGGAGCGGCCCCCATCAAGTTGTTGGAAGTAACTAAGTAACTTTTACTTAAAGTACATTTTAAATGAACTACTTTTTACTTTTACTTGAGTAGATTTTTAGATGGATACTTTTACTTGTACTTGAGAAAATTTCATCAAAGTAAAGGTACTTTTACTTGAGTACAATATTTCAGTACTTTTTACACCTCTGGCTAAAACACAGCGTTGCGTCATAATCTGCTGGTGGAACTTATCTTCTGACTACAGGAGTGTGTGTGTGTGTGTCCGCTATTGTCTGTCCCTCTACACACATGGACTGATAATCACATGTCACTTTAACAGATATATTTTTCTATGTTTTTTGTTGTTGTTAAGTTTCTTTGCCCACCTGCGTCAACTGAGGCTGTGAAAATATTTAAAGTGCTGAAAGCTTGAGTCACTTTTTATGGGTGTACGAAGGTTCAACTCCAAAAGCCGAACTTTTGACATTATTTCCCTTTGTGTTTGTGTGTTTTAGGGCGATCTGAAGGCCGTCAATCTCAATCAGCATGAACAAATTGAATTATTAAAGTGTCTTCCTTTGTGTTTTAGGCTGCCTCCTCAATGAAGAGAACTTTTCCATGAGATGTACAGAGCACAAGGTAACTGGATCTTTAACCTTGTTAGTCAGAAACAGGCTTTTTATAAGTCTGTTTGTGTGAGGAGCTTCAAGGCCTCTGGGGGGCAGTAATGCGCTTTGAGGCTGTCGATTTTTGTTGATTCGCCATCCTCCAGGCACATTAAGTTGTGTGTGTATGTTTTTAAAAGACAACAGAATTATGTCCTAGCTGCTCCTGTTAGAGGAAAAATTAACATAGAAAGAAACAATCACAAGCTTTTAACAGAATAAATGATAAAAAGAGCAAATAAACACATGATCTGAGGTTATTTTTCAGGGTGTTGATAATCATCTGATCTGAAAAGGGAAAACAGTCAATTCTTTATTTGTTCAAAACTAAACCAATCTTTTTATGGAAAATTTAGTTAAAGGGGAAATTGTTTCAGGTTTGTATTGTGACCTAAGACTAGTATTAGTTTGATTAGATGAATAAGACCTGATGCTGCATTCATCTGATTAACATCAGAGCATGAAAATGATATTTGTTAGTTTATTTATCTCCAGATGATGTGTTTGTGTTCAACAGAACAGAGCGTTCACCAGTGTAACCAGACATCACAAGAGATGACGCCAGGGACCCGAGGGGCACTCGAGGTATGTGATAGCTCTCGCTTAAACACGTGGAGTTGTAGAAACTCGTTTTCAGAGCCTCTGTCGACTGAATCGATCGGGTGTGAATACACAACAATTCTTTTAGTAAATTTTGTAATTGAGTAAATGGTAATTTTGATTTGTTCATTAATTCAATATGGGCTACATCTGACAAATACAGTGTGAAATCCTTAATTATCTAGATGGTAGCAGCCTGCTGTATTCCAGTTTGTCCCGCCACTGTTTCACAATGAACCAAAACATGTTTTACATTTATTCATTATAATGTAAGAGATGGCTAACTTGTTCTGTGCAGGGCGATTTGCTGGTGCTCGCTCACACTCCCGCAAGCATTACATTTTTACCAGCCAGGCAGACGGCCAGACCTCATAGTAGCAATTGTGCAATGCAGTGCAGTACTTGTCTCTCACTCTTAAATCTCTGTACCTGTCACTGGGAATCTGTTGCATATGAGCCTGAACTTTGTGGCTCTAACGTTACCGTCTCAGAACAAATTATGATTATATGAGAAAACAAAGTTTATATTTTCAGTTTCAGCTCTACATCTTCATAGGTCATAGATATATATAAAGCATGAGAATCAAATCATTTTTTTCATGTCGTTTTGTGTTGTTTCCTTCCTGAAGGATCCACAGATCTCCCCAGGGTGCGACGTGAGCGGCCTGACTGTCACCTCTGCTGTTTTTTAAACACTTATTAAAGTGTTGAGTCCGAGCAGAAGGAAAAACCTTCTGGTAAGAGTTCACTCATCATGACAGATGGATCAAACCAGGGGCCACTTGAGTGTTTTCACGAGAAGTGTCTTTGTCTTTCTGTTCGTTCATAGGTCTTTAAATCAGGCAGGTTAACCAACTGCACTGAGCCTAGATCATGTGCGTGTGTGGGAGTTAATGTGTGTGTGGGTGTGTGTATTTATTCTCGATGATGCACTTTTGGACTAGCCATGTCACAAATAATGTGTATTATTTGACCATAATAATGATATTATAGTTTAAATTAACTGGATTAATTCATTGTATAGAGTATAATATCTTTATATAAGGCCACTTCTTTGATTTCTACTGTTTTTGTACAACTTTTCTATCACTGTTAGTGCGCCAGTCGTCACATAAACATAACATCATTGATAATCATTGAGATGCATGCACAGTTGATGTTTGCTACAAGCACTTTAAAGTATGATTTTACTTTTTTTTTACTTTCTATTTGTTGACTTTGCTCTTCCTTTTCTACTCTAATTATTTAAATTAAACAGAAAGCTGAACTAAGCTAGATTTATATATAATAACTTTAGTTTCTGTCTAAATCACAAAGTAGGGCTGCAAAAGAAAACAATCCAATCACTAACTGAGACCACAAACTGTTAATTCAACATTTCCAAGCGGATTTATTTTTGGTGTCAGGTTTCAGGTTCTCCTCAGTGAACAAGATGTGGAAACTTAAAACCAACAAACTGCCTGTTTTGTGGCAGAGCTGCTGAAGTTTTCTCTCATGTCATGTTTGAGAGTTTTAAGTTTTAATAGGTAAAGTTGAATTCAACCTAATCACAAAAAACACCTACATAAGTAATCTGATTCAGATTATTTTTCCTTTTATGTATGAAACTAAAGTCAGGCTCATTTTCTCTGATTGGTAATTATTGTAAATTTAATATTTAAATTGTTTTAGACTTAATTGAGAAAATGAAAACCGACATATGAATCTGTAATGTTTAAGCCATGTTGGTTTCATTGCAGAGATCGTGTCATCATCACCAGTCCCACATTCAAACTAGCTTTCAGGTTCCCGTAATACACAGAAAGTGTAATATAGCTGTGGTCTTTATCCTGTATTTGTTAACAATTTGTCATTTAGCTACTTTACAATTATACTGAAGTACCAGTGGACGTACAGAAAACTGTCACTGAATTTATATGATAGCGAAGAAACGGGACCAAAAATAAATCTGCTTGAAATATTATTTTCTATGATTCCGAAACAGCTTTGTGGATGCTTATGAAATTGACTGTGGCAAGTGCTATTCAGGCTAAAACAAACATGTGATTTTCTTTAGGTTGAATACGTTACACTGGATGATCCTCAGCAAATAAAACTATGACTAACATCAACTGTATTTAAAGATGGACAACGTGATGCCTCCCAAAAATAATGCTAGAGCGAGGTTGATAACGTTATGATTGACCGCTGGGACTGACTTGTGATTGGTCCAGCGCATGTGACTCCAAGCTCACACGACCACATCTAAATTCCCTGATCGCTGCTCTGCAGGCTCTGGCTCCAAATGATGGCAGCCATCATATCCGGGATATTTTGGCTTAATTTCTGTTTAGTGGGATGAAGTGGAGATGCATTATCCATCTTTATTTAGAGTCTATGATGATGAATTACCTGGTCATGTAAAACTGGAGTAAGTTGAAAAATATGGATTTGTGATTTGCGTGAATTGGCTCTTTAATATATTTCTAACCTTTAGTTGCCATGTGGATCTGAGGTCACAGTATGTAGCTTCAACTGTCCATCCTCTGTATGATCTGTTGTATTTCAGTTTTCATAAATTATGACTGGACAGACATGACAGATGATAAACAGACACTAACCGCAAAAAAAAAAAAAAGATGTTAAGTCAATTGTGAGAGTTTGTTTCAAGCCTGCACTTTATATTGTTTGAGGAGTTATTATTTAATAAAAGTCATTGAAATTGAGCTGTCTTTGTCTTGAACTAGAATTTAAAATGCTCACAGTGTTTGCTTTTCAAAGCTCCCAAAAAGCCTCATTAATGTTGTTTGTGCAGAAATTATTTTCCACAGTCGTCACTGCTCCTACACAGGAACACCATGTTTTTCACTGCGAGGATGAGAGTTTGTCTGGGTTTGGGAAAATCACAAAACATCCGAAGGGATTTGTTTTAAAACTCAAGACATGTCTGGCACTAAACAAGGGGAAATACCTGCCACGTTTTGATAATAATATCCATATAGTTTCCATCTCTAAACTTGTGACAAAATATGACAACGTGTAATCCTTAAGTAAGCACTGCTGATTGAAATGCCTACTCAAAGATTCAGTCTCTTGAGGAGCAGGTTTCGAGCTGATGATTTTCCATGTTCGAAAAAACTACAGATCAAACAGACTGTGAGATGAATCCTTTAAGTGGATTTCCACATCTGGATCTCTAGTCTGCTGTTTTTTATGTCCACTAGAGGGAAATATTAGACTCTTAAACTGTATTTGCCATTACCACATCTTAACCTCATTAACATGATATATCTCCATTTGAATCTGCACAAAGCCTGAAGAATGAAAAGGACAACCATCTATAGAGTTTTTCTCTGTGCATGCTTCAGTTTAACCTTTTGGCCACCTGGGGGCAGCATAATCCTGTAAACACAACATTGACAAATACTCAATTTTGTTTCGTTTATTTACACTTCAGTAGTTACAAAGTAATTAACCTTCATTTGTAGTAAAGTTTGTTTCCACCTGATGACTGTAAGTCCAGCAGTCCCTCCCTTTTTGCTCTGTTTTTGGCTTCCACCGCCTCCTGCATGAAATAACTGGCTCTCTAGCTATTAAATGCTGTTTAACAGAGGGGGTCAAATGATTTGAGAATGTTTGAACATGGGGTCAGTTCAGATAAACAGTGGGAATGTATCATGAATTTTGAATCCTTGAAGCTTCATTAAATTATAAAAAATCTATTAATAATAGTTTTTCCCCATGTTTTTACCATCACCTGAAGGTGGCGTAATGCACCCTAAAGCTGTTTTCCGTTTACAGCTGCTGCATCAGTTAGTGTCTGGATATTTTCAGACTTTCACACAGAGAGCTTCTTTTGAGTCACAACACCAGGTTGTTGGAAATAGTCTTTGTACCAACACAACGTAGTAAAAGTCCCCATCTCTGGAGACACTTTACAGCTTGTTGTCGTCATTCTCACTCATCTTGCGAACCTTTAGCAGCACAAGGAGGATGTTTCTCACCTCTCTAAATAGACTCGCTGCTCTCACCTACTGAAATATCCTGGCAGCCAGAGCTGGTGTGAGCATGGTGATGTTGTTGCCATGGCAGAGAGCATCTTTTTAATGAAGTGTTTAGGCATCACAGGTCACTGCAGCTGAGCTTGATACTTAGATTCTGAAATAAAAGACTTAGATTTAAGTGTTAAATGGAAGAAGAGTTATTCATTTTTGAAGGTAATGGAATCAACATTTAGTTTGATAGTCTTTTTGGATTCATGCTGATCAGGACATTGATGAAAACTCGGATCAGATGGTCACTTAAGCTGCTTTCAGACGTGCATGTAAATGACTGAGTCAGTTGCTCTGGACACATTCTGGAACTTATCTTGCAACAGCTCCCTTAGTAAAATATCTGGAAAATGTCAGAGTGAGTTCATGTGAGAATACAGGACGGATACAAAAATGAAAAAACAAACAAACAAATATTTCAGGACGAAAAACAGAAGTCACAAATGGCTAAAAATATCAACTCGGTCAACTTTGGGTGAAAAGGGTCAATGCTACTGTCGATTTGCAGTAAACTAAACTTGCTTTGCAGAGTGGAATTACTACACCCAGGTGAGGCCTCACCTGAGTGTTATGGAAATTGTCCTGTTGTTAGTGTGTCTGACTCACTTAGAAAAACAAAAAATGACTGGACCCTAATTTTCCAGCAATGTATTGAAAATGACAACAGTTTAAAGCTGAATTTTTAAATGTTTTTCCACTGTTTGTTTTCTCTATTGTGTTAAGTAGGTTTTTTTCTGTTTATGCAAAGTAAAAACGCTCAAGTTCTCCCCACAGAAAACACTGAAACAGCTTATCAGTAGTCCTGACAATACTTCCGCTCTATCGAGATGTTATCTGAGACACCCGATAAAACAGCTAGCCAAAGCAAGAGTGGAGGCTGGCCTTACAGAGAAAATGTCACAGATAAACAATGTGCAGAATGTCCAGTATGAGAAAGTGACATATTGTCTGAACATTTGAGCATGTAAGCATCCTATCCTTTAATATGAATATGAATATTATTGTGCTGAGTCATGTCATGGGGAACAAAGCATTTCCAGTTTAGACTATGATTTTGTTGCAGATGGATTCAAAGCAAAACAACATGAAATACCAAAGAGTGAGAGTTGCTCTTGTTCATTTCATTTAAATCAAACTTATTCCAAACTATTGTCACGATAGTCATGGAGCAGAGGTTGAAAAAATTAAATCTTGTTACGTGATCATTATTTTATTTTTCAAAGGTCTGTGTTGTGACAGGTTGGTTCCACTTTCTCTTGTTTCATCTTTAACAAAACAGCAATACACTACTTTTTGTTTTTCATTGGAAATGTGATTTTTCTGATGTTGTCATTATTATTAAACGATTAACATGGTTTTCCTGTGAAAAGTAAAAAAACAATAACCTAACTAGGATCACCACCCTGAAGTTTCAGTCTTCGTCCTTTTTACCAGACTTATTAAATAAAAGGCTATTTCATTTAAATGAATTTATACAAGCTGCTGCTGATGAGAACCAATCAGGAAGAGAATGTGCAAGAGCAAGGTGGAAGTACTCGTCACGTCTTGTATTATAAAAATTACTGTGTGACACATATCAATGTAAAAGCTAATTCTTGTTGCTCTTTAACTAAATGTGAACCTGCTGGTTGCAGCTTGGAGAGTCGCTCTTCGTCTCACGTTGAAAAATCCTCCGTCATTATCGTCTCTTCTTGGTTCTTCAGTGAGGATCTGGTTTCCCTGATGGTCCAGAAAGATGATTTCGGGCTCCAGCAGCCAGTAGCTCACCTCACACTGCAGAGTCGCTCCTCCAGCTCCATTCAAAACCTGCGGGTGTTTGGGCTCAGAGACTGAAAACAGGAATAAAACAGAACGTTACCACAACTGTGACCAGAAACAAGAGTCAGGAACTAACTGACCTCGCCAAAAACAACTGTATGAGCCAAACCTGTAACACACTGTACTGGTGACCTGGAGAGTGAAGCCTGACCAGGAGGAATCTGTCATAGATCCACACCCTCACATCGTAAATCTACTTTACTCTATTGTTTACATTTGGAAAATTGACCGGAGCAGATGGTGACACCTTCAGATGTGAAACTCCGTTTAGTTCAGACGCCACATGTCGTTTTAAATCTGACAGAGGGACACAGATTCAGAATCCGGACTGTTCAGGTCGGATCAGATCCGATTGTAGCCTGAAGGAATCCACAGGTTCTGAATCAGGCCTGAGACGATCGGGAAGATTCAGACTTGCATTACTGTGGTCGGATCAGGGTCAAGTCTGAATGGATCAGGTTCTCGCTGAATCAAGTGGGTCGGTATCAAGCCCCATTAAATGTGACTGGGTGGTTCTCGTGTTAATGTGCTGGAATGGACTGGTCTGCATTGGGCTCAGGCCTGAAGGTTCAGACTTTGACTCGGGGCCCAAACAGATCAGACGGAAACTCCCTCAGACCAGCGTTAAAGTGGCCGGGGCCGGAGTCCAGCTGGATTGGATCAGGTTTAAGGTTCTCTATAGAACCAGAGCAAAGCCTTTCTAAGAGTAGAAACATTTGTTTGACTGGACATGCACACAAACAGCTCCACTGTGGTGCTGTCTCGAGGGCCGTTCTTCCAAAGCCTCTTGCACTGGCATCTCCCAGCATTAGACAGCTTCAGGTTGGAGATACTTAACCAGATTTTTACACTTTTCAGTTATTTCCAGATGAAGCTCGTCCTGCACTCAAAGTCCGATGTCTTCAGCTCGTGAGTCAACAGAACCACGACAGAGATGACGCGTTTAAGAGACGTGTGTGGAGCAATAACCAGAAGAGCTCAACACTGTAACTGTGTTTATTTAGTTATTTATTTATATCAGATTTCAAGTTTTCAATTTACATTTGACTGTAATTTAAATACAACGACACAAAAGACAACACACAGACGTTGCATGATCTAAGAACTGAGCAGGAAAAACACGGAGCTTTCTCACATCATCCAGTGATAATAAACATGCATCACATGCACTCACATGCAAACAGCCATTGAAGCACAGTGAGCTGCCTCACACATCAACAGAGAGGAACACAACAGAGCGCCCCCCAGTGGCTGAAAATACAAATGTGCAGGAAAGATAAAAGCATCCGTGTGAAAACTAACCGCTGGATGCAAAAGGAACTTACTCACTAGATATATATGTATACAGACCATCAGTGACTGTATATAAAGACAATCAGTGACCAACAGCTTGTTTCACGCAGCATCACTGGCTGTGCCCTGTGTGGTGACAGATGAAACAACAGAAACTGATTCGTCGGAGCTTCAGTTTTTCATGTTGCAGATGGACCGAGTCACCAGCCGCACATTTGATCAGGTAAGCCAGGGGCCCGACCTCAGGTCCAACCTCCGACATGAGCTCAGTTCTGTGGTTTGTCCAGCCGACATCTTTCTGCAGTCCATCCAGATCCTCACAGAACCTCCCAAAACCCAGCTGCTCTGCCAGTCACCACGATTCAACAGCAGCAGCCACCAGCAGTCACAGTCCATCTTCCAACTTGGCCCAGAGCAAGTGTCCCAAACCTGGCGCCCAAAGGCAAAACGCCATCCAGGCCCCGCCCGCTTGATCCATAGACCTCGTGGTAACAACAGCAGCCCGGAACTTTCCTGTCTGTTGTCCCGTTCAGAGACAAAAACACATGTAGACTTCTCCAGGCTCGAGTGCAGACGTCCTGCAGCGTTGCCTCCATCGACTATATCCAATGACCATGAAGCTTACATGAAGCTGTAAAAGATTCAGTCCCGAGTTTATTAAACCAAACTTACCTTTGTACGAGCTGTTGAAGTTGTCCGTCAAATATCTGGGAATAAAAATCGACAACAAACTCACATTTGATGCTGTTTGTGCAATGATCATGCAACGATAAACGTCTATCACCAGGGGAGAATGTTTAATGTGGATTCTGCTCACTGATCTATAGAATCTAACCAAGATGAAAAACTTTGAGACATAAGAACTCATTCGTCCCTGCGACCGTCGGCCTCATTAAAGCATCATGTGATCTACATATTTTCCTTTATTCTCTGCTGGCTATAACACAAATGGACTTTTAACGTTTATCTTGAGCTGCTGCTTCACTCTATTTTATGTGACGTCATTATTTCGACCAGTAGGTTGTTTGTTTTATTCCCCTGATCTCTCAATTTTCCTCTGTTTGTGAAATCATCCACTTTATTCTGCATTTTCACCTTTTTGCCATTTATTGTAAAAGTTCTTAAATCCATGATGGCATAAACACACACAGAACCACTAACACACTGGTTTATGAAGGGATTTTTCATGTGCACAGTATTTCACATGAAATGTGAATTTGGCTTCTGCAACACGTTTTACACATTTCCATAGAAGCACATTTCTTTATTTCTTCACGACTTTTCATATTAATGATTTGTTACAATGAGATTTCTGTTTGTTTTTACTTGAATATGCTTTGTACTGGTGATAAAGTGTTTTTGTACAGTTTATGATTTTACCTTTTTATTGTACTTGTTATGTCCAGCCCTGATTATTAAGTTAAGTTGGCTGGATATTTATAACTTATTCTTCTGTTATGTGTTGTTATTGTTTACTCACCTCTCCGCTTGTTTCAGACTTCTCACTCCCTCCCTCGTGTGTGGGTTCCACCTGGGTGATTGTCAGCTCCTCCCTGATTGTTTGCACCTGGTCCTCATCACCCGGTGTATTTAGTCTGTGTGTTCCTGTGTTGCGTTGCCAGTTCGTCTTTGTTTCTCCATGTTCTTAGCGTTCCAGCATTTACTCCTGATAGCTTTCCTGTTACCGATCACTGCCTGCTTAACGAGTTACGTCTCTGCCTTTTACCGGACTACGATGCCTGGTCTCTCAAAACCCGACCACCTGGAGCAGTCATCTCATCTGGGTTGAGTATGCACACAACACATTACCCAGTGCATCTACCGGCCTTTCTCCATTTCAGTGTGCCTATGGCTACCAACCTCCACTGTTCCCCGACTTAGAGGAGGAGGTCAATGTTCCCTCTGCCCAGAGGTTCGTCCATCGGTGCCGTACGGTCTGGGAGGTCCTTCTAAGAAGCTCCGTCCGTACAAAGGGGGCGGCGGACCGACGACGGACCCGTGCACCCACGTACCAACCAGGCAATAGAGTCTGGGTGTCTACTCGTGACATTCCCCTACGTGTGGAGTCCCGCAAGTTGGCTCCCCGGTTTATTGGTCCGTTCCCCATCTCCAGGATTATCAACCCCGCTGCAGTGCGACTCCAGCTGCCCAGTTCTATGAGGGTGCATCCCACCTTTCACGTGTCCCGGATCAAGCCTGCATTGGAGAGCCCGTTGGTTCCTCCCACCAAGCCCCGTCCTCCTCCCAGGATCATCGATGGAGGGCCGGTGTACACGGTCAAACGCCTCTTGGCTGTTCGCCGCCAAGAGGCGGATACTCTGCACTGTGATCGACTGCATTCCCGTGTACCGACCTTGGACCGAAACTATTACGAACTCTGCCGGTGTCTGCTCCCTGCTGGATTTACGGATTACGAACTCTGCCGCTGCCTGTCTCCTGTTGGATTCTTGTACCCGTGTTTGGACTGCCTTAACGTGTACCAACATTCAACAGTAAAGTTGGTTAACTGCACCTTCTTGTGTCTCCGAGTCGTGCTATTGGATCCACACACCTGTCTGCACTCCTTACAGTACTTTTATGATTCATTCATGTCAATGTGGAATTTGGCAGGAGCCGCCACTGCCATAAACGTTTATGCCATTCATTAAGCCAATTTTGTTCTTCCTAAATTAAATTGTATTTCATTGAAAAACATTTATTTGAATATAATAAAATCTAAACGACAGGTTTAACTTTGACATATTTTTCCATCTGTCTATAAAACACGTTGAAGCCTTTCAGTGTGAAGCTTGTTCAAATGGTGTTGATATGTTTTCTGACAGACTTTTTACGAAATAGACACCACCAGAAAAACTGTTTTTATTTCCAGGTCATCTACTGATGTGAATTTTTACTTATAGCTGTATATTTGAATGGCGTTTACAAAGCTCTCCTGGAAGTAGTTTGTTGCTGTAGAAAGATACGATCAGGTGTTTGTGCATTGAGGAGGAAGTGGAGCTGAATTTCATTATCTGATTGTGACTCAGCGTCACCCAATAAGCCCAGGCTGACTGCCGATAACACAACCATCACAGGAAAGGGAAGCGTAGCACTGATCTGCTCTGTGGATAATGCGGCTGGGTGCTTGATATGTAGTATTTCTCCTCGGATACTTGACCATCGCTGACAATAGTCCATCAATTCATTGACCTTCAGTTATCCTTCAAAAATCCTGATGATGTTCTCCTCTACACTTGACATCTATTGCACTTCTGTCCATCCTGGGAGAGGGATCCCTCACATGTGCCTCTCTCTGAGGTTTCTACGTTCTTTTTACCCTGTTAAAAGGGTTTTTAGTAGTTTTTCCTAACTCTTGTTGAGGGTTAAGGACAGAGGATGTCACACCATGTTAAATCCCTATGAGACAAATTGTGATATGTGAATATGGGCTATACAAATAGAATTATATTGATTGATTGAAGACATATTTGAGGCAATACTAATATGTTGTTTACTGTATTAAATTTCCATCATTGCTATCCCCATTATTTCAGATATTATATTATAATTCTAAATGTCCAGAAACTATAAGGACGACAGTTCTGTCTCTTGCAGGGACGTGTGGTGATTTTTATCTAGCGACAGAAACGTATTAAAGTACAAGCAACCTCAGAGTTGGGGTGTGAGGTTCCTGTGAAGAAGGAAACTTACCCAGAAAGTGCACGAACACCTCCCTCTCTCATATTGATAAGAGATGTGTTCCATTGATTCTCTACCTGTCTTGAAGTGTGTTTGAGTGGCGCTGCTGGATGGACCATGGGGCACTCTTTGCTCTGTGTGCTGTCGTTATTCTGTGAGTACATCAGTCACTTTTATTCTAAGAATGCAAAGTGTTTATCAGATGTTGGTCCAGCCACAGCAACAGCCGCTGAAACTGAAATGTCTTTCTAAATCTATTTGCAGAGGTAACCTGCCACATGTATTCTGTTACATGTACATAAATAACTTTTATTTGAGACTAAATTGTGATTGTTGGAGAACCGTTAGAAAGTGGAATTTATATTTTCTTTAAATGTATTATTTGATGCCCGAAAAATACAAATTTTATACCTGATTCATTGATTTATTTGCCAAAAGATAATTTGATATAAGAATCAAACATTGTGATGTTCTAATGGGAATTATAGACTTTAAAGTAACAGGCTGAGAATACTGTCTCGATTATAATCAGAGAAACAATAATCTGATCCACATGAATTCAAATAAATGGATCAATCACAGAATATTACTGATATTTTAACTTCTTTTATTGATTGAGTTATTGATTCTCAAGCCATTTCATACTTTTGTACAATTTCTTAGATGGGTAGATTTGATACTACTGCTCATACTCGCTTCTACAATATAACAGTACTTACTAACAGACTTATTATTAGAGTCTGTACTGTGTATGATTATTAACAAGGTTTAATAATGTCTGATGAGATACCATTTTTCTTTCAGGGCTGATTACACTCCTCTCCTGTGGATGCACTGAATGTAAGTCAACTCTTTTCTTTATTGCTCTCTATCTTTATTAATATGTATATTTCATCCCTTGTTTCTTTGTGTATGTTGTTACTAAGATTAGTGAGTATATGAATGGACTGCAAACCTATAGAACAAAACTCTTGTCGGTATTTCCTCTATGTTCTGTTTGTGCGGGGGGGGTAGATGCTGAGCTGACCTTTGAACCCAACTCAACCACTCTATATTCTGGGGAGCACATTCATTTCACGTGTCACATGAGAGAAACAAATGTCAGTGAGTGGTCTTATGAATTCAAGTGGAACGACAAACCACTGGTCCCCATCAATTCCACTAACGTCCTCAGGATTCCAGAGCTAACGCCCGACAGGAACGGGGATTATGAGTGCATTGCTCACCATAACAGCTCAGAAGAGAACAAATGGAGCAACAGGGCCACTCTTTCTGTGTCAGGTGAGATATCCAGAGTCATCGTCACCGCGGGGAATAGGCACGTGTACAGACATTTTGGGGGGCAGGTGCTCAAACATAAAACAAAGGGCACCCATCGCCAAAATTATTTATGAAATTTAAAAATAATAATAATTAATTAATTAATTAATTCAAAACACAGTAGGATATTTTCAACTTATATATTTATATTTGTTAACAAACTATCTCAAATAATCAAATTGAATAAATAAATGAATAACAGGCAAAAACAGAAAAAACAAGGCTGTATTGTATAATCAAATAATATGGTCAATAATCAAACAACTCCTGGAACCGTCACCTTATCGTGGCGGAGAGGTTTGAGTGTCCCTGTGAACCTGGGGGCTGTGTTGTCTGGAGCCTTGTGCTCCTGGTAGGGTCTCTCATGGCAGAGTGGTCTCAGGTGAGGGGCCAGACTAAGAATGGTTCAAAAATCCTCAATGAATATCGAAAAAAGAGGAGATGTGACCCGGCCCGGAGGAAGCCTGGGGCCCCCGTCTGGAGCTAGGCCCAGTCGGAGGGCTCGATGGCGAGCGCCTGGTGGCCGGGTTTGCCACGGAGCCCGGTCGGGCACAGCCCGAACAAACTACGTGGCACCCCCCCTCTCTTCATCTCATGGGCCCACCACCTGTGGGAAGACCCGTTGGGGTCGGGTGCGCAGCCACATGGGTGGCAGCGAAGGTCAGGGGTCTCGACGGACCAGACCCGGGCGGCAGAAGCTGGCTCTGGGGACGTGGAACGTCACCTCGCTGTGGGGAAAGGAACCGGAGCTTGTGAGGGAGGTGGAGCGCTATCAGTTAGATCTGGTGGGGCTTACCTCCACGCACAGTCGAAGCTCTGGTACCGTACTCCTGGATAAGGGTTGGACTCTATTCTTCTCCGGAGTTGCCAAGGGCGTGAGGCGCCGGGCGGGTGTGGTGATACTCATAAATCCCCGGCTGAGCGCCGCGGTGTTGGAGTTTACCCCGGTAGACGAGAGGGTCGCCTCCCTGCGCCTAAGGGTTGTAGGGGGGAAAACTCTGACTGTTGTTTGTGCGTATGCACCAAACAGCAGCTCAGAGTACTCGGCCTTCTTGGAGACCCTGAATGGAGTCCTGTATGGGGCTCCAGTAGGGGACTCCGTAGTTCTGCTGGGTGACTTCAACGCCCACGTGGGCAACGATGGAGACACCTGGAGTGGCGTGGTGGGGAGGAACGGCCTCCCTGATCTGAACCCGAGCGGTCGTTTGTTATTGGACCTCTGTGCTAGTCATGGATTATCCATAACAAACACCATGTTCGAACATAAGGGTGCTCATAAGTGTACCTGGTACCAGAGTACCCTAGGCCGAAGATCAATGATCGATTTTGTGATCGTGTCATCTGATCTGAGGCCGCATGTTTTGGACACTCGGGTAAAGAGAGGGGTGGAACTGTCAACCGACCACCATCTGGATGTGAGTTGGATCAGGGAATGGGGGAAATTTCCGGATAGACCTGGTAAGCCCAAACGAGTAGTGCGGGTGAACTGGGAACGTCTGGAGGAGGCCCCCGTCCTAGGTATCTTCAACTCACACCTCCGGCGGAGTTTTTCTGGCATTCCTGTGGAGGTTGGGGGCATTGAGCCGGAGTGGGCGGTGTTCAAAGCCTCCATTGCTGAAGCTGCGGCGGCTAGCTGTGGCCTCAGGGTCTTAGGCTCCTCAAGGGGCGGTAACCCTCGGACACCGTGGTGGACACCGGTGGTCAGGGAAGCCGTCCGATTGAAGAAGGAGGCCTTCCGGGATATGATATCCTGGAGGACTCCTGACTCGGTTGCAGGGTACCGACAGGCCCGAAGGGCTGCAGCTGCTGCAGTGTCGGAGGCTAAGCAGCGGGTGTGGGAGAAGTTCGGAGAGGCCATGGAGAAGGACTTTCGGTCGGCACCAAAGTGTTTCTGGAAGACTATCCGGCACCTCAGGAGGGAGAAAAGGGGAACCATCCAAGCTGTGTACAGTGAGGATGGGACTCTGTTGACCTCAACTGAGGAGGTCGTCGGACGTTGGAAGGAACACTTTGAGGAACTCCTGAATCCGAATAACACGCCCTCTATGTTGGAGGCAGAGCTCGAGGTTGATGGTGTTTCGTCGTCAATTTCCCTGGTGGAGGTCACTGAGGTAGTCAAACATCTCCGCAGTGGCAAAGCCCCAGGGATTGATGAGATCCAGCCAGAAATGCTAAAGGCTCTGGGTGTTGAGGGGCTGTCATTGTTGACACGCCTATTCAACATCGCGTGGGAGTCGGGTACAGTGCCAAAGGAGTGGCAAACCGGGGTGGTGGTTCCCCTGTTCAAAAAGGGGGACCAGAGAGTGTGTGCCAATTATCGGGGTATCACACTTCTCAGCCTCCCTGGTAAAGTCTACTCCAAGGTGCTGGAAAGGAGGGTTCGGCCGATCGTCGAACCTCAGATTGAAGAGGAACAATGCGGTTTTCGTCCCGGACGTGGAACTACGGACCAGCTCTTCACTCTCGCAAGGATCCTGGAGGGGGCCTGGGAGTATGCCCATCCGGTCTACATGTGTTTTGTGGATCTGGAGAAGGCGTATGACCGGGTCCCCCGGGAGAAACTGTGGGAGGTGCTGCGGGAGTATGGGGTAAGGGGGTCTATCCTCAGGGCCATCCAATCCCTGTACTCCCAAAGCGAGAGCTGTGTTCGCGTCCTCGGCAGCCAGTCAGTTTCGTTCTCAGTGGGAGCTGGTCTCCGCCAGGGCTGCGCCTTGTCACCAATCCTGTTTGTGATATACATGGACAGGATATCGAGGCGTAGTCGTGGTGGGGAGGGGTTGCAGTTCGTGGTCTGAGGATCTCGTCACTGCTTTTTGCAGAAGGTCATCTGGGTGTGGACCTAAACTGGTCCACATGTAAACCAGCTAATGTGGCCCAAATACCTTAAAACAAACCTGAGTCTTTTTGACACACATCAAGAGCTGCAGGCAAAGTGTGATCTGTATGTGGACCTCAAGTGGTCCATGAATGGTGAACATGGCTCAAACAGCACATAACACATCAGGGCCACCTTTGGCCCTTTTGGTTGACACACGGTATTGCTACGGCTTATCTGTTGCCCGGCTCTGGCAAACAGCAGTGGACTGCCCAAGTGCCATCACTACATGAGGTGTGTGGGCTGGATGCCAGTGTGACAGTGTGGGCCACATCTGGGCCAAAAGCATTTACCTATATGGGGATCAATGAACATTTTACATGTTGAGATTCATCATTAGATCTTTTTTGTCTTACATATTTTACAATCAGAACTTTGTCCTCTACTGAGTTAAGTTCTGCTTCATTTGTTTAATCTTTTTTCCCCATTTAATTTGTCTTTCATTTTCTCTCACGCACTTTGAAAGCCAATAAACCCAGGCCCACGCTGACTGCCAATAACACAACCGTAACAGGAAAGGGAAGCTTAGCAATGATCTGCTCTGTGGATAACGCAGCTGAGTGGAGATACGACTGGTTCAAAAGAAACTCAGCTCAGATCCTAAGATATAATGAAACAGATGATAAAATCCGCATCTCAGAGGAAGGCATCTACAACTGCAGAGGACGGAGAGGAGACACAACTTTCCTCACAGAGGACAGCAACCTAGTCACAATTAAGAACAGAGGTAAGAGTCAGTTTAGAAATCCAAAGACTAGTTACCTCCACTGTGGAGGTTATATTTTTTTCCCTGTACGTTTCTTTCTTTATTTGTTTGTCAGCAGGATTACGCAAAAACTACCGGATGGATTTCCACAAAACTTGGGACAGAACCAATGCAACAGCACCCTCTGCAGCCACACATGCTATTTTTGAATAGTCTTTTTAACTGATCTCAGTGCAGCTTCACTCTTCAACTGGAGCTGATTTAACAGTCTGTGACTCTCAGTACGTTCTTCACAGGAGATGGAACCCACTCACCAGAGTCACAGAGAACAAACGTTCAGGGAGTGAAGGAGGAAACTTTCTCCATATTAAGGCAGAGAATCATTACATTAACTTGGAAGCTGCTGTTTAAAGGTTAAAAAGTTGCATAGTGTTTTGCTTTAAGATTGTGTAATTCTTTTTTTTTTCTTTTCCCTGATGAAAAGATCAGAGGACTGGTATCTGTAAAGTTTGGTGGAGGTATGAGCTGTACTGAGTGCCATTCTACTTTCTTCTGTTCTCTGATTCTATTTGTGATCAGATTCCCACAAGGCGTCTGTGGCCCTGCAACCTGACTGGTCTCTGGTATTCAGTGGTGAGATGGTCACTGTCCGGTGTGAGGTCCCTGCAGATGTACTGACTGAGTGGGAGTATGAATGGACCAAACCCAACTCCAATACGGTTCCAAAACACAATGAATACAGGATTGTCAATGCGTCCTCGTCCGACAGTGGAAGCTACAGCTGTTTGGCTAAAGACAAGAAGAACTTGAATTCCACAACCGAGTGGAGCGATGACATCACATTAACAGTTTATGGTGAGAAAGACTGAGTTTTGAGAAACTGGCAAATGTCTCCTTCAATTTATGTTCATATGCGCTAATAAGAAATAGAATACAACAAAAAAGTAACGAGGGATGCACCGATTCAAAAGCTGAACATCTTAACGATATTTATCTCGTTGTTGCGATCAGCCTTTTGGTGACTAAGATGACTTTCACCGATATTTAGATGTTATTCTCATCTGGGAGGAAATAATTGCTGTTCACATCCAAGCCAAAATATCCTGGATACAAACGATCTGTGACCAAGGTCCTGCCGATACACAAACTCAGCTGTCAGTCAAGATGTTTCACCCTGTTTTTTATAACTTCCAAATTAATTCAGTTCGACCCAAAACTTGAACATACAGTACATCAGAGGTACAAGAACATCCTTTCTTCCTCAGATAACTTGACCTATACTGCAGCCACCACCAGGGGGCGAACTCTCTGTTGTGGAGCTGTGATGTCATCCATCTTTATATACGTCTATGCTCAGCACCTTTAGACCATATGGATGTGGGCCACTTCAGGCAGTGATGCGGCTCCTCTAGAATGGATCCGAGCCTAAACTCGTCCACTTGTTAAAGAGCTAATGTGGCCCAACTATCCCAAAATAAACCTGGGTCTCTATGGTAAACATGCGGTGCTCTCTGCAAAGTGTGATCTGAATCTGGATGGTCCATGTGGTGAATATGGCCCAAATAGATCAAAACGAATCTGGGCCACGTTTGGCACCTTTGGTTAATGTACGGAACGGCTTTGGCTAACTTGTGGCTCTGATATGGGAAACAGGTGATATAATCTGGGCCAAAACATTCTGTACTTTTGCTTTTACTGCTGTTTTAGTTTGTACGACTGCAGAAGACTAAAGGAGATACATGTTCTACTCATTTCATTCAACTCACATGAAATGGATTAAATGCAGAAGTGTTTTTAACATTAACAGAAAGACCAGCAGCTAACCTGAGTGCTGACCACAGAGCCTTTCCAGTAGGGGGCAGTGTGCTCCTGACCTGCTCCGTGGGCCCAGCATCACATGGCTGGAATTATTATTGGTACAGAGGTGAGAAAACCTCGGAGCCCCTGAAGGATGAGGATTTCAAGTCAAATGGACAAAGTGGTAGTGCCTCACGTGAAGGACTGTACTGGTGCAGAGGAGGAAAAGGATATCCAGTTTACTACACCCAGTACAGTAACTCAGTCGGGATTCATGGAATTGGTGAGTGCGGAGAAAATCCATTCTGCGTCCATGACTGTTTGTTGAGATTACGTGAAGGTTGATCCTGATACAAGCTGTTATTCTATCTTTACTGGTGAATATGAATAGTCAACAACAGAGCTGCTGTGACTCTTCAACCCAACTGGCCGAACAGATACAGAGGAGAAACCGTCACACTGAGGTGTGAGATCCAGGGAGGAGACTCTGAGTGGGAGTATGAATGGACAGCAACCAGCTCACGTGCAGCTCCCAACACAAAGGCATTCAGGATGAGTCTGGGGTCACATCTGAGCGGCAGCTACTGGTGTCAGGGCCGACTGAAAGGTGCACGACAGAATTCAACAGGATGGAGTGTTCCCCTCACGTTGTCTAATGGTAAGTCAAGTCATATTTAGAATTAAAATACAGGTGTTTAAGTTTAAATGTTACAAGGTTAATATGTGTTCAATGCGCATGTACAAAAGAGAAGCCAAGATATCCCGGATACCTCATCTTGGACTTTTCAGGTCATATAGAGCCAGAGTCTGTGAAATCATGATGGAGGTGAGGAGCTGTCCCGCCGACACATGTGCTCAACCAATCGCGAGTCAGAGTCAGCTGTGGATCATGACGTTTCACTGTTTTGATAGCAGCTAATAACTAATTGAAACCAAACTGATCAGAAACATGAAGAAGTGAACAAACTGAAATGAAAGAAACCATGGTTGACATACAGGCAGCCACCAGGGGGCGATCGCTATAATTTGGCTTCACTTTTGGGGGCGGTCATGTCGATGGCTGAATGTGAAGCATCCAGAAATTGCATTGGTTCCAGAATCTCTAGACAAACATGAAAACGTGTTTTTGTTCTGACGATGTTCCGTTTCAGCGGCTGCACCACGACCTGTCGTCACTGTGTCTCCGTTATGGCTGACTCGTGGAGCCTCAGTGACTCTCACCTGTGGGGTTCCACATCCGACTGCAGGATGGAGGTTCTACTGGTACAGAGCTGACCCGACTTCTTCGTATCTGGTCCGCAGACATCGAGATACACTTGACATCCAGGATAGACTCTTTTCAATGCAGGACCGGGGTTTTCCTAAAAAAAGGTACCCCCAACTGATATTTATGGACATTCTTAAGTCCATTTATGAGCTGCTCCCAGGAAGCAGCGGAGGGACTGAACAAAACTCTTTCGTCATCCAAGGCCTGACGGAGTCAGCAGGTTATGCATGTCGAGCTGGAAGAGGAGACCCTGTGTTTTACACTGAGTACAGTGATCCAAAATGGGTCTGGTCTCTGGGTGAGTTTGTTCCTTTCTCTTGAAGCAGATGTTATCGCTTCAGTCGGTCAGTTACTTGGGAAACATTATTTGGCTGGTTCCCACATGTGATTCACTTTTAGAGGTGATAGGTCAAAGGCCAAGACAAATACAGGGTTAGAGGGGTAAATCTGAAGCTTATATTGATCAGAGAATTATTCCCCAAAATCTAATTTCACATGAAACTCTTGTTTGTGTGCATCCTATAGGACTGACCTGAAGTTGATATTATTTATGATCATATGCTCGGACTGATGTCACTGTGATGTCAACAAACAAAGTCGTCCTTCTGATGTTTCCCCTGTAAAATGATGCAAAGCCTAAAATGACACCTTTAATCTGTAAACATAACAAATGTATTCTCGTAATGATATGACCTTATTCCCAAAAACAAGATGTGACTGAGATGGAGTCTTTGCTGATGGCTTCATGTTTTTAATACTCGACAAATTTAAACCATTAGTTGCTGTTTCACACTTCATGTCACGTTTTTCAGATTCCAATTCGTCAGTGTCTCTCACAGTGAGGCCGGACACAGTGCAGCACTTCAGACATGACGAGATCCATCTGACCTGCAATGGAAACTCTGATAAGTGCAGATTTTGGAGGTTTACTAGAGACAGATTGTCCTACTCTCAGGAGACAATCACAAGCTTCACATGGGCCATGGAAGATCTTCCTTCTGGAGTTTACTGGTGTGGATCTGGATCAGAGCTCAGCAACGCAGTCAACATCACTACAGGTTGTAGCTTTTCATTGAATCTATTCACACTATGCATGTTCCCAACATCCCATAATGTGATTTCAAGGTGGAGTCACTGAAATTGGGGAGCACTGCCTCCCTTCACTTCTCCTTCAGGAGCTGCACCCCCCACATTTATCGAGGTGCATTGCATCAAACATGATCTCTGGATGAAATTCACCCTCTTTATTTACACAAACCACACGTTCAACGACCAGATTCCGCTGCAAGAGTGTGTCCGTCTGCCGTTAACAAGCAGACACCAAGTAAATGTGTTGACGCCACAGCGCCACCCAGATGCTCTTTCCCTCTCTCTACTCAAGAGGGTGGTCTTTTGGTTTGAGAGCAGGATTTATTAATGACACTATCAGTTTATGTGATGCTCTCACTCAAAACCCTGCACTCACACTCAACTCGACCCTGCTTTAGGTCAGATGTCCTGCTCTTGAAGCCAGGGCTGTGTATTGAAACCAGATGTTTTTCCAGCGCACACACAACGTACAGCTCATGGACGTGAGGAGAAGAATTTGACAAAAAGTGCATTGAATGACTTTGGCTCCACTTTTACATCTAATATTTAGACTTATGCTGTTTATATACGAGCTGAATTATCAGGTTGTTCACATGGTTGATGTTTTTTTAACTGTTTACAGATTCAGATCGTGTTATCCTGGAGAGCCCTGTCCATCCTGTGACTGGGGGACAGTCTGTTACTCTCGGCTGCTCATGGTTAAGAAGAAACCTTGATTCCAGCTTCTCTTTCTACAAAAATGGTGAACTCCTCCAAAGCGATGTCAGTTCGAAACTGGAAATCTCAGCTGTGTCAAAATCAGATGAAGGTTTCTACAAGTGTGAACATTCAGGATTCTTCTCACCGGAGCGTTGGATATCAGTAAAATGTGAGTGTGATCAATAAGAGGTAGATAAAGAGTCTCCAGGTTAAGAAGTAAATTAAAAACTTTTCTACTCAGTATTTTCACCGAGACGGCTTCTTAACACCAGATCCACTTGGTCAATACACTTATAAAACTTTTCCACATATTTTTACACATGTACAAACTATTTCTACAACTACAAACCTTTTTCACACATGTTAAAATATTTCTTCAACTAAAAAACGTATTCACAAAGCTGTTTTTTTTTCACGTCACAATGTCTGCTAAAGTGCTGGTTCTATATTTTTCCACGTCATGGATCTGCCTTTGCTCCTCACTGCTCCTCGTCTGATCCAATTAATCCTCCAGCACCTCCCTGTACGTCTCCTGTGCCGCTGGTCGTTGGGCTGGTTGGTGGCATCACACTGATTCTCGTCCTCTCGCTGCTGCTGTTGTGTTGGCGCAGGTATTCAAAGAGTGAGAGCTGCTCTTGTTCATTTCATTTAAATTAAACTTATTCCAAACTTTTTTGGTTTAAAAGCAAGATGTATTGATGTCACATTCAGATTTTGTGATGCCCTCACTCAAAACCCTGCACTCACACTCCACTCGACCCTGCTTTAGGTCAGATGTCCTGCTCTTGAAGCCAGGGCTGTGTATTGAAACCAGATGTTTTTCCAGCGCACACCACGTACATCTCATGGACTTGAGGAGCAGACTTTGACAAAAAGTGCATTGAATGACTTTGGCTCCACTTTTACATCTAATATTTAGACTTATGCTGTTTATATACGAGCTGAATTATCAGGTTGTTCACATGGTTGATGTTTTTTTAACTGTTTACAGATTCAGATCGTGTTATCCTGGAGAGCCCTGTCCATCCTGTGACTGGGGGACAGTCTGTTACTCTCGGCTGCTCATGGTTCAGAAGAAACCTTGATTCCAGCTTCTCTTTCTACAAAAATGGTGAACTCCTCCAAACTGATGTCAGTTCGAAACTGGAAATCTCAGCTGTGTCAAAATCAGATGAAGGTTTCTACAAGTGTGAACATTCAGGATTCTTCTCACCGGAGCGTTGGATATCAGTAAAATGTGAGTGTGATCAATAAGAGGTAGATAAGGAGTCTCCAGGTTAAGAAGTAAATTAAAAACTTTTCTACTCATTATTTTCACCGAGACGGCTTCTTAACACCAGATCCACTTGGTCAATACACTTATAAAACTTTTCCACATATTTTTCCACATGTACAAACTATTTCTACAACTACAAACCTTTTTCACACATATTAAAATATTTCTTCAACTAAAAAACGTATTCACAAAGCTGTTTTTTTTTCACGTCACAATGTCTGCTGAAGTGCTGGTTCTATATTTTTCCACGTCATGGATCTACCTTTGATCCTCACTGCTCCTCGTCTGATCCAATTAATCCTCCAGCACCTCCCTGTACGTCTCCTGTGCCGCTGGTCGTTGGGCTGGTTGGTGGCATCACACTGATTTGCTTCCTCTCGCTGCTGCTGTTGTGTTGGTGCAGGTATTCAAAGAGTGAGAGCTGCTCTTGTTCATTTCATTTAAATCAAACTTATTCCAAATTATTGTCATGATAGTCACGGAGCAGAGGTTGAAAAATAAAATTTTAACGTGATCATTATTGTCTTTTTCACAGATCTGTGTTGTGACAGGTTGGTTTCACTCTCTCATGTTTCATCTTCAACAAAACAGCAATACTTTACTTTTTCTTTTTCATTCACTTCTGATTATTTGATTGTTTCAGGCTCAGCCAGTCTCTGAGAACCAATCAGAGCTCAGACCCAGCTGTCCATCACAATGAAATCCAGCTTCAATTGTACTCGTCTCTTCTCCACGGTCAGCATTCCTTCTCCTACCGAATCCCTTCACAGCTCTTTCTAAGCTGTGCCTTTCAGAAGAACCTAGTGACAAAGTTTCCAATTATTTTTCATGTTGATTTGATTTTGTATTGACTCATAGGTGACGAGTGCATCTATGAATCAATCAGAGGAGACACAGAGGAAGGTACAGTATAAAATGTGCCTCTTGCAGAGAAGTCCTAAATGAAAATCTTCTGATTTCAGGTGGACGGGCAGATGAGTACAGAAATGTCCAACACGATGTCATGACATCAATATACACATATGGTTTCCCAACATCTCATTTTAGTCACATGGTCCAAAGACAAACATTTGGACTTTTCATTTGAGTCTGAAGCAGAGTGACAGGGGGAAAGTTGCCTCAGACCCGGCTCCAGACCCATGCACCAGAATACAGTCAGACCCAGATCAAACTAAACCAGGGATGGGTTTTGCTGCGCCCATATAATGTTTGAACAACAAGGACGTTCATTTGCATTGGACCACGTGTGGAGCACCTGAAGCTGGTGATGCTGGTTGTGATAGAGATATTAAAGTGGCAACGAAATCAACTAAATTAATAAAACAGTGGTTGTCAACCTTTTCAAGTCGTTTTCTGTCTGATCTTTACAGGAACCCGGGGTGATCCAGAGGAGACGTCTGACTACGTTAATGAAAATCCACATTCAGCTACAGGTACAAATATTAACAACTAGCTGTTAAGCTTTTGGCTCATGTGCATTTGAAATAAACCTCAACTGAAACTCCATCATATCCTTATTAAATAGTTCTTGTACGATAGGTATGCAGTTCAATTGGTGTCTCAAATTTCAAATCCATTGTGTAAAACTATGAACGGCCTTGATCCTGTTGTAGTGTTGAAGCATCAAGTGTGTACTTTAGAAATTTGCAGTTATTGTCACTTTGTTTCAGGACCACGATGAATGGTGCATCCTCCAGAAAACAAGAACATGGAAATCAACATTCATCCTTAAACACCTTCACATATTAGAATCACCAGTTTTTTAATAGCTCGTTGGAAAGAACGACATGATCTGGTTTGCATTTCTTCATGAATGAAAAAATAAATGCTGTGATATTTGCTTTTGTGTTTACGTTCAATATTTCAATTGGCTGATATGGGCCTTTAAGATATGCACCAATATGAAAAGGTTTATTTTACAGGATAAACAATGTGCATTAAGATTTTATTTTACATTGACATTTTTTTTGTCTTAATTCAAGTTCTATATATTCTATCATATTTGTGTATTCTTTCAATTCATCTTGATTTCTTTGAAAAATATTGTTGTACTCAAGCTTTATTGCCAATCACTTGTTTATTGCCAACAAGTGATAATTTTTACTCCTTGATATCAGTATTGGCATTGGCCCTGTAATAGAAATGTGAGACCCATGTTGTAGTTGGAAATTAAGCTTTTGCAGCCCTGTCTAAATATTTTATGGCATGGACTGTTTTATGGCCTGAAAACTGTCAGACCCTTTAGACTCCCTAAAGAACTGAATGTATGTCTTTATCTCCAAAGGAAGCATATGTAAATCAGTTGTCAGTGTTCAGATTCCTCTCCAATCCTACGCTTACAGAACCAGTTTGGATTGGTTCAGAGAGACAGCCCTAGTCCTCCTATATAAGATCATTGTATTTGACTGTCCTGCATCTTCACTCTAAGATCCTTGTGGTTTCTCTGTTGATCCTTTCTGCAGAGAGCCCCTTATTAAATGCACAAAGACAAATGTGGTGTTCCAGCCTCTTTTATTTCCAGATTTCGCTCACAGCCCCTAAAAAAAGCTTATTCTGTATATTTTTGCCGGAGTCATGCAACAAAAGTTTGAATGCAACCTGTGATGTTTTCCATTCGTACGTATATATATGTCTCAGTTATTATTCACCAATGACTTAATGGAGGACGATGTCAGAAAGAACATCGTCTGGCTGTGTGTTATGTTCAATATACAGTCTGTGGTTAGGTGTGATTATTTCCATGGCTCGTAATTTTCTCTTTGATGAATACACTCGTCTGCAGACAGTTTATCTTTTTGTTTTGAAATATGATGAACTTTAACAGATTATAATTATAATGTAATTATAATACATAATTGAATGTGTTCTTTCTTTTATCTTTATTAAACTGTGAAATCCCAGCTGGACCCTGTCGATATGTCCTGTTGTTGTTTTTTAATCCCTCACCTTACGTGTCGTCAGTTTGACTTCCTGTCTGTGTGGGAGCTTGTTTCCTTCTGGTCCCACCAGTGTCTCCTCAGCCACTTCCTCATCTCTGCAGTGGTCAGCTGGTCTTTGCACAGTGAAGCTCTGCAGTTGATGGATTTTTCCTCCACATGACGTCTCTGTTCTGACCGATGACTCCGGCTTTCAAGTGAAGACAAGGTTTGTGTTTTATTGTGGCAGGAAACTCTTCTGTTGTACATTTAAACCTTTGTCTCAGTGGGAATACTTTTCTCCCTCCTGCAGGTCTACATCATCATCCACATGGTGGCGCTGCAGCTTTTGATTTAATTTATGAATTATCTTTTGCAATAATTTCATCAAACCCTGATGAGAAAGAAATGTAATTGGGGCGTTTAACCAGAAATGTCATCATAAATAGCTATAAATTAAAATAAAACAAATGCTGCCAAATATATAGAACATGAATGAATATGTTCTGCTGTTCAGCTCTCTGTAAATTTGCCACAGGCTCAGGAATTTTCTAGTTTTGAATGACACTGGTATTATTCATCCAAAAAAAAGTTTCAGTTCACCAGCCTGTGTGTGAGTGTTCCCATACTTATATCTTTGTGAGGACCATTTTAAGTATAAGCATACTGAGGAGATTTTTGCCAGTCTTCACGTTTTACATTACGTATCATTTGGCTGATTTACAATTAGTGCATTCAACATCTGTGAGGGGCCATTCAGGGGATCAGTATCTTACCCAAGGACACTTTGGCATCCTGACGGGGAAGACTGAGGATTGAATCACCAACCATCCGGTTGGAGGACAACCACTCTACCCCTCAACCCTCCCGCCCCTCACTCCTTCAAAGGACTTTTTTATGAAAAGCATTTAGTACTAACATCTTCTACCATTACTGACAATAACTCCTCAATCCATGTGTCATGCTGCTCCCTTCATCTTTATCAGACATTTTCTTATGTATAAACACCTTAAACATGAAGTTACAAACTGGTTCTTCCTGTTGTTCTGTTTATGTGTTCAGGTCCATGCAGCATCTATTGTACTTGTGTCCTTGGAGAGGAACCTCACATGGGACTGCATCAAAAGCAAAACGAGACCTACAATGTCAGTACAATCACACCGAGGCGGCTGTCTGTGGCGCCATCTTAGATCTATGGATTGACAATGGTGGACAATTACTTCAACTCCACTATATGGGTTGGTTCACAATGATCGTATGATGATCAGTAGAACCTGTTCTTTTAGAAAAAAAAATTCAAAAGATTGTCGACATCATGTTAATTAAATAAAAAGACAGAATAATCAAAGAAAAATAATGAAAGTGAAATCATGTGCACCAAACTTAGAAAATAAACAGTCAATTAAATAAAGATGTACTGAGAAAAAAAAAGGACTGTGTAAATTTTTACTGGAATGAAATGCAGTATGTGAAAAAATTATGTTTTAACATTTTAAGACTGAGTTAGCTGAGCAACCCCGACAGTCTGAATCTATGAATATCTACTAGAAAAAAAGCATTTACTGTGCAGGGGACTAGTCTGTAAAGTCCATGTTTATGCTGGATTTCCTTTTGTAACCCTCATGAAGTAGAGAGAGAAGCTCCCAGATTTCGGTTTGAAATAAAATAGAAGACTCGAAATATTACCATAGTCTACATGTTATTATACTAATAAAGTTATTTCCCAACTAGACATCCAATTCGAGAGTGTCTAATGAAGGGATTCAATGGAGTTATCTGATACTGGAAACTCCGGTGAGTCAGCACGGTTAGCTTGTCACTTCTAGCATCATGCTAGCGAATTTGATAAGGAACTAATACTTCTGTTAATTTGCTATTTGAAAGTTTACCTCTTTAAAACCAATCGGAGTAATAATATAGTGATTATCAATGTTTCCAACGAACTTTAGCAGCCCTTTATAAAAGTTAACACAATGTTTTATGTTATAGACGGAAAGAGTGTGTAAATGTTAACCCTTGACTGACTGGCAAAGCTATGCAGCGTTGTTATTTAGAATGTTATAGGATGTGTGGCACTAAGTATTTACGGTTCAGCCACGCAGCTTATGTTAAGTAGCGGATAGCAATGGTTTGCTATGCATAGAATCGAATCTCCAATGCATATCTTAAATGATGTTCAAGTTGCACTGTATATTATTTTCATGTTTAAGTCAATTATAGTGAAATGATATAGTAATGATCTTATCATATAACTTGTTACTGAAAAAGGATGTGTAAAACAGATAAGTCCTTTGCTTAGTGATATGAAATTACTTTATTGTTTTGATTTGTATATTATTATTTAATGAAGCACATTGAAAATGCAAGATTCCAAGCAAGTCAAGTTCTAATGTTATACTAGTGGTTACTGTGATGTTGTTTTATCATCTCAATGTAATCTGAGTGCACCCAGGTAATGGTTACACATATGGAAAAGAAGTTGATTAGATCTCATGTTAGAAATGGAATTAGAAAACAGACACTGATTATTCTGCACTTTGTGTAGATTGTTGTTTTATGCACGCTAAAATAATCTGAATCCGTTCACTCTGTATGCTGAGAGGGCGAGCCAAACCCAGAACGTGGATGCGGTGTGGCCAACCGTATGATCCAGAATGAACCTGATTCGTTTATCGAGAAGACATCAGACCCCAGTCCTGCCCGTCAGGTAGACAGGTAGTACTGAGATTAGAGATACAGGACACATAAAGACCCGGACCAGATTGGAACCGGTGGAACTTTCGCGCACACAATATTCATGGTCTGAACTGACTATATCCTGTGAACTATACACACACACTGAAAGGACTGAGTTATTTTACAAGAATTGTATAATTTACTGTTCTTTTTTTTTATACTGTTTTATATTGTGATTGTTACTTGACTGAATGTGAAGCAATAAACTGGTAATTTGTTCAACTTGTTCTTTGTCATAAGCCTACCTCTCCTTCGAATCTAGGTAGATATTTATTGCTTTTCTAATACTAGCCCCGGACAAGTGCTACACTTTGGTCCAAAAAGAACCAGAAAACGCTTTCAGTGCAGTTTGTAGATTCCTAAAACTTGATGTTTTTTACTCCTCTGCACTAGGCCAGCTGCTAAGGCACACCAGATTAGTTACATTTTCAGATGATAATGAAGTTCTCTTCTTCTGGACAATATGACCAGCAAGAGAAAACAACCTTTCGCAGGGGACGGAGGTTGCCGGTGTGCAGTGACGAAACTTTGATTTCAGAGGTGGGGGGGACACAAATATTTTTTATAAAACTCTTCAGTTCACTGTGTTTTCTAGTAGTTCTTCTAGTTTTCTGTTGCTACTTTTAAGTTTACTGTTCCCTTTTTTGGTTTGTCTGGTTGTAAAGCATGTAGCAAAACATTATCACCCAATTCTGTGTTTCACCTTGTTAGTCAACTTCACTCCATCTCAGTAGCACCAATTAGCCTGTTTGCAAGTTTTTGAACCGCTATTTCTTTTGGATTGGGCTGATATGGCTGAGTTATCTGATCTGGCCCTGCTCTTCCACCTTGTTCTCCTTTATTGCCTGAGCATCCACTGACCCCTGGCTGCTGCTGATCCAGCTAAGATAGACATAACAAAAGGTGGAATATCTATGAGCAACTTATAATTTAATTAATTACAATAATGACGTTGAACTTTGTTGTTGATGTTTGAACTTTGAAAGCTCTGATACAGATTATCATCACCCTAACATTTGTCACAATGTTTAATCTCATAACTAACATATGTTTATTCTTTCAACCTCACCTGTGAGCCTCCAGCCTCTTCTCCTCTACCTCCTCCAGCCTCTCCTGCTCTCCCTCCTCCAGCCTCTTCTCCTCCAGCCTCTCCTGCTCTCCCTCGTCCAGCCTCTTCTCCTCCAGCCTCTCCTGCTCTCCCTCCTCCAGCCTCTTCTCCTCTATCTCCTCCAGCCTCTCCTGCTCTCCCTCCTCCAGCCTCTTCTCCTCCAGCCTCTCCTGCTCTCCCTCCTCCAGCCTCTCCTGCTCTCCCTCCTCCAGCCTCTTCTCCTCTATCTCCTCCAGCCTCTCCTGCTCTCCCTCCTCCAGCCTCTCCTCCTAGATCTCCTTCTGCATCTCTACTATCCGTCACCTGACAAAAATATATTGATGCATGACATGAGCAGTGGGACAGTTTGGGGTGCAACAATCATCAATTTTAATGATACGGTTATAGAGGAAAAAACTTTTTTTTTCACAATTATTATGAGTATTGATGTATAAAATCACATTTGTAATCCGAGGTTTTATTGTATTTTTCCCTAAATCTTTCATTGTTAGTGTTTTACAACATAACATGTTGCTGCCTTTCAACATAAAAAATAATACATGAAAATAAGTGTATCTCTTTGGCATTAAATATAAGCTTTTTAAAATCCGTTGCATTGTTGAGGCTCTACTGTTATAATAATAATGATAATAATAATAATAACAACAACTAGAACATTTCTAAAGAAATTTTGTCAGGGCCTGGTGGAGCCCACCAATCAGAGCAGAGCAGTCACCCGCAGCGGCTCCTGTGACATTTGACACCGCTGAGAGACAAACCACTGAAACCGAAGCATTTTTGGCCAAACTGTAGTTAGTTCCTATCATTGAACCGGCTTCACTGTGAGCATCCTGAGCTCTTCCTGAACGTCTGCATATATATTTTATGTGGCTAAAGTTAGGAAATGGGGTTTTTAGAGCGATTGATAGAAACTGGTACCTCTGCTTTCCTCCAGAAATTTTCGCGCCTTTTTTTAACAACAATACATTTTATTTATCAGCACTTTCAATAAAACTCAAATACACTTTACAAGATTACTGAGAGCTTTGTAATTGATGAGGAGGATCTTGAAGTGGACGTGCTGCTTTATTGGGAGCCAGTGAAGGTGTCGCAGGATGGTGTAACGCATTTCTTTGAGTAACTTACACTTTGACTTTGAAAGAAGTCTCTTATGTCCACTTTTCTTTTTTTAGACATCCTGGCTGCGCCTAATTACCAAACACACACACACCGATTCAAACGTTAATGTAAATGAAACCTCTGATATTACAATCCTTCCAGCTGACGTGGCCCAGGCAAAACAAACGCCCAATTTACAGCGGAAGATTAACACAGCCTCCTCCCCAACTGGCAGACCGGTGTGCGTCCTGGTGCTGTTTATAACCTGATGGAGTGACAGCGGGGACGGCCAATCACACAAGGAATGCAGAGCCAATGGAGGAGCTTGTGGGCAGGTCTAAACGAAAGCAAACTGGCTTCAGCTCGAGCGGCCGTTTCCGCTTGGTCCTAGTGCCTGACGAGTCTCTGTTTACCATAGCGTAACATGGTTTCCGGACGGTGAAAACTGCAGGGGACCAGAACGGCCTTTTGAAAAAGCGCAGGGGACATGTCCCCTGTGTCCCCCCCCCCCCAAATTACGTCCGTGCCGGTGTGGCCAAGTACTTCGGTGCATAGGGGGCCAGCCTGCTGTGTGAGCCTGCATGTTTGGACCACCACTCTAATGGACAGTAGTATGAACTGATGGCGGGCTCTGCTCTGTATCGACGCACACTGTTCTCTATTGAGTCTTCTTCCTGTTCAGAATCAGACTCAGATGAAACAATAGGGTTAACTTTTTCTTTGGGGGTTCTTGAGTTTTTTTCTTGCCTAAGTTTCTCTGCAATAACCCTCTGTTCCTTGACTAAGTTGGTGACTGAGGCCCACACCTCAGTCCTCTCAGCTCTGGGTATACACTTGAGGTCCTTGAATCTAGGGTCCAATGCAGTAGCAATCTTCAGATATGCAATGTTGGCATTTCCCTTGCTAGTCTCCATGACGCTTCTGAACATAGACTTGAATTTGGTCACATAGGCAGGGTCATCATCTGAGCTCTCCATCACCCGGGACAGATGGCAAAAAGCAGGCAGCGCCACAGAGCACGAGAAATTATTTTCTCCTCCCAAAGTTCAGTCAAATACCTGCAACAGAAAATCAACTCCACGTCAGTCAAAAATAAATTGCATTCACTTAGAGTATACACAAAAAAATATCCTCTATAATTCATGCTGCATTTATACTATTTCTCTCTTACATGCACTCAGACAGGATAGTGAGAAATATGATCTAAAAACAAACCTGCAAGGCTCCAGTAGAGTTTCCAACTTCTGCAGTTTGTCCATTTTAGCTGTAGTTGGCATGACAATATTGGTGTTTTGTGGTGAGGACGTCCCTCAGTGGCTGGTCTGTGTTTCAAGTGCCCCACAACCTTTTTGCACTTGGACAGGATATTGTCAACCACACTGTTATTCAGAGATACTGTGACAGAACGCTGAAGACTGCGAGCGAAGAAGGGGACATGATCAAAAGGCAGTTGTCTCGCAGCAGTGATCGTATTTCGTGCACTATCTGTGCTAAGTGTGGTGACACTATTTGACACATTCCACTGCTGTGCAACGTCAGTAAAGTGTCCCACGAACTTTTCAGCAAAATGTCTCTCCTCTGTTTTCATCACAGTCAGATCATGTGAATGCAGCGCCGACTTTTCATCAATATAATGCACTGTAACTCCGAGGTATTTGTGGTTACCGAGTGATATCCAGTAGTTCCCAGTGAGAGCAACAGTGGGTGCGCGCTGTAAAGTTGTCGCTTTTGCATTCCTCTCCTTTTATACAACTCATGTATTCTTCGTGTGATGGTGCGTCTTGAGGGCATCTCATTTGTTGCGATTCTCAAAATGTTTCTCAGACCGACGTCTTCCACACCACTAATCGGCCTGCAGTCTATAGCTATCCACTTCGCTATGGCATTTGTTAGCTTCTCTTGCCTTTGTTTATCTATACTCCTCCCTGCATCTAACGTAGTCTTCGGAAGCCTTGCTCCTCTGTCTGTTTCGTTGAATGATTTGCTGGTATCAACTGTGTGTTTTGCATTTAGGTGATATTTTAGACTGGAAGTACTCCGGTAATAAGAAAATTCAACTGGGCCAAAGATAATTCAATCACGGGCCTTGAGTTTGACACATGTGGTTTAAAGGCAACTGTCTTCTCTGCTTGTAACCACAATGGCATCCATATGTGATGCAGGCTCCGGTGTTTCATTTACAGCTCACTCACCTCAGAGCAACAAGCTCATGTGAATGTTATGATTACCGTTGTTGAGATTTGGGACTTTGTCCGTAATGGAGGGTTTCTGTGCTGGCTGTAGATATTTATATGTTATAAGTTATAAATTTGATTGTAATGTAAATCTCACATAGTTCGATCAGTGTAGTCTACGTTAAGATGGGTTGTAACACATCAAGACCTTTTTTGCAAAAATTCCCAAAGCAACACGCCTAGTAAGAAGTATCCAAATATGATTTTTTCCAACATTCTATGTTTATTTAAACTTAATATTGATTGGTTCCTTCCAATCATGAGAGCAAGACTAACCAGACATTAGTCAATGTATTCGCTCATGCAGGAAGTCTTGTTTTAAACCTGTTTTGTTTGTCACTTATTGACATTTTGGAATTCTAAACATTGTCCAAGGGCAGGGTGATATATCAAGAATTATCACAATAAATGTCCTCAGTTTTTTTTATAAGTTTAAAGGTAGATTTTAGCCCCTGAGTGATCCTATAATTTCTTTGTCCTTTGTTGTGTAACAAAGTACTCTTCTCTTTAAGTTTAGAGGCAGATTTAAACTTAAAGGCAGATTTTAGCATTTAAACTATCTAACATTAAAGGTGGGAGGATGAAGTGTTCAAGTTCGTAACTCACAAACAGACATTCTCCCCTCACTTTCTAGCTTCTGTTTCAGTTACAGTTCAGTGATCTGACACAATTGGAGGATTTGAGTTTCCTCTGCTAGTTAATTCAACACAGAAAAACTCTTGAAATATTATATCTGTTATTTTGGCCAATTATATTAATTACTTATAAACCTTGAGTCGTGCAACCACCACCCAGAAAGAACATAATGAGCCTGTCTGTGCGAGACGACGTTTATCTTAAGAGATCAAAGAATGCCCGGAAACCAGGCAGGAATAGGGAAAGCCTCCGAGCGGAACAAGGAACAAGGGTACGACCAAATATACATAAACTGTACTCCACAAAGCAGTGGGCATATATAGAAATTACTTAAACAGACTTTTCTCATAAATAATGTTAGTCTACGTGATGGAAGGTTTTCAAAGTATTGGAAATTCCAGTAAAAATGTTGTTTAAATCTGTAAATATAGGAAAATCATTGTGAGTATTTAATTTCCATATTACTAGTAGCTTTGCAACAGGACTAGTTTTCTGTGGAGTGAGAGATTGATGTTTGTGCTTGATGACCTCAGAGTTTAAGTTCCTGTTATGACCTCTTGCTATCATGTAAAGAGTCCAACATTTAAATTCTTCAAAGTAAGATGGATTTTACCACATAGATGTATTTCACCGATCTGTTTGATGACCAGGAACATGATACCAAAATGTATCTAGCACTGTGTGATAAAACCCACCCATGCTCCTTAATTCTCTGATCTGTCAAAGATAATCAGCAAAGATATTTGTCTGATTCATGTTTGAAGTCATTGTGATTCTGTACATTTTTTTTTTCTTCAGCGCAACTGGGTGTCCAGAAAACCCAGCCAGGTTCCAACAACCATTTATCAAATCCACAAGGAGATAACGTTCCGCTACCCAGCAGATCCAGAGTCCCAAGGAACACAAGTACGACCAAATATACACAAACTGTAATCCACAAAGCAGTGGGCATATATAGAAACTACATATACAGATATTTCTGATAATTAATGTTGGTCTACGTGATGAAAGATTTCAAAGTATTGGAAATTCCAGTAAAAATGTTGTTTAAATCTGTAAATATTGGAAAATCCTTGTGAGTATTTAATTTCCGTATTACTAGTAACTTTACAACGAGCTAGTTTTTCATGCGGTGAGAGATTGGTCTTTGTGCTTGATGACCTCAGAGTTTAAGTTCCTGTTATGACCTCTTCCCCTCAGGACCTGTTCAAGAAGGTCCGCCGTATCCTGAACGAGCTGACGCCTGAGAAGTTCAACCATCTGATGAAGCAGGTGACGAACTTGACCATCGACACCGAGGAGCGGCTCAAAGGAGTCGTGGACCAGGTGTTTGAGAAAGCCATCAACGAACCCAGCTTATCGGTGGCCTACGGGAAGATGTGCAGCTGCCTCGCTATGGTAAGCAGGTCACTTAGTTGAGCAGAGAAGTGTGTCGACTTTGGAACGAGAGAGCAACACAATTCAGTACAGTGTGATGTTGAGGTTTTATTGTTTTGATGCCTCTAGAGTCTACACCAGGCGACACACTGTTTATTTGGGAGTTTGAAAATCAGTCATAAATAATCCTTTAAAACACAATTTATTAAACGTGCATATCCTTAATTATAGACTCTATTAACAAGAGTTCTAGAGAAACGATTACATTTTCTGTGTGCCATCGTTCGATAACATAACCTTAAATATATATTATATATATTAAAAATCAAAATCAAAATAATCCAGATACGAAAATGTTAATTTGTCGATATATAAAAACAAATGTTAAACCCGCAGAAAACTCCTGTTTTTTCAGGGTTAGTTCATTACTTTTTTATTTTAATGCTTATGTTCTCTACTGAATTCAATCCACTTACTGTTCATGTGCAGCTCAAAGTTCCCATCACTGGCCAACCAGGATGCACAGTGAGCTTTATCAAGCTGCTGCTAAGCCGTTGCAAGAAGGAGTTTGAGAATGACAAGTCGGATGATGTGGTTATTAGGATGAAGCAGAAGAAGCTGGACTCTGCTGCATCGGTAAGTGTGACACCGGATCTTTACCGAAAAGTTTTTTTTTTATTTCTGTTTCAACTCTGTTCAAGAAGTTTGTTGTCTTGTTCCCATTAGAAGGATCGTCACCAACTTCTGCTAGAGCTGCAGGAACTCAAGGACATTATCCGGCGGCGTTCCATGGGCAACATCAAGTTCATCGGCGAACTCTTCAAGCTCAAGATGCTAACGGCGTCCGCCATGAAAGACTGCGTGGACAAGCTGCTGAATAACCACGACGAAGAGTCTTTAGAGTGTCTGTGTAGCCTGCTCACCACCATCGGCAAGGACTTTGACTTAGTGGTGGCCAAGGTGAGCTGGTGGCAGTAAACTTTACATAAATCTTAAATTTATTTTGTTACGGTCTTAGAAAGGTCTGAAGGGCTACAGATTTAAAAGGCTATAGATTGAAAGCTTTGAATATAATCTACAAGATAATATGTGGCTGGTTTCCCTTTCAAAATTAAATATTAAGCGAAATGCGTTGTTTGGAGGGATGAAGATGTGATGTGAACTTTTGTCGGGAGTGTTTTTGACAGTGCAGCCGAAGATCAGCCGAAGATCACTTGACAATTGGTCAACTCTGTAGAATAACAATATCTGTAACCTGCTGTCTGGTAGATTGAATGGAGACATGCTGAACGTGACCTTCATGTCTCAAATTAACCATCTCTCTCCCTCTGTGTCTCACCAGCGTCAGATGGATCAGTATTTTCACCAGATGGAAAACATCGTCAGAGAGGGGAAGACGTGCACTCGTATACGGGTCAGGTTGCAGGATATAATAGACCTGAGATTGGTGAGTTGGTCTTCACGATTTTTCTTTCATTTGCACAATTGTAAAGAGTCCAACATTCAAACTCTTCAAAGTAAGATGGATTTTACCACAGAGATTTATTTACCGATCTGTCTGATGACCAGGAATATATTACCAAAGTGTATCTAGCACTCTGTGATAAAACCCACAAATGCTCCTCAATTCTCTGATCTGTCAAAGATAATCAGCAAAGAAATCTGTCTGATTCAGGTTTGAAGTCATTGTGATTCTGTAAAAAAAAATTTTCTTCAGCACAACTGGGTGTCCAGAAAACCCAGCCAGCTTCCAAACACCGTTGATCACATCCACACAGAGGCAAAGATTGAAGATCAGGAGGAGCCAAGAAAAGTGCAGCAGCAACTGTTCTCCAAGGACACCAAGAGACAGCCAGGTCAGGCCTGCAGTCTAAATCCTCTTTAAGAGTTAGAATCACATCGACACAGCTATAGTGACTCAAGAAGCCAGTCTGTAGACCTCCTGTCCCTATAGCCTTTCTGCTGTTGTGCCCAACAGCAAACAGGAAGCCCCCTCACTCCCTCCCATCTGCTAGCTGAGCTATAATATTTCATCTTGTAACGCAGCATGCCACAGACACAGTCAGAAATGTCACTCTGTCTGCCACTTTCACAGTTGTTTGACTCCACGGTATTTCCTGTTAACTAATCTTAAACCTGTATTTCCCTGTTTTTTGTTTCTTTGTTTTTGGTGTGAGTGTGTCTCCACAGATCCAAGCGAGCAAAGAGATCAGCGCGTACAGAGAGAGGAGCCGGGGGACACTGTGCCCATGACAAAGAACAGCAGGACCACCGACCCACACAAGAGCCCAGTTCCCAAGTTCTCCAAGGTGAGATGAGCTGTCCGAGGCTTCGACACAGATCTTACCATTCTACCTTTTCTTACCTTCTACTGTGAGGGTTGTACAAATGCACTGCATACAGGAGACGTGAAGCTGCTATTTACTTTCTGTCCTTCATAGTTGATTTGCTCATATTTCTACATTGGAATCACAAAAACAATGACAAACAATTACCATGTGGTAACTGGTCGTATTCCATGGAAACCTAAATCGTTGTCAGACGTGACCTCCGGGTAAAATCTGGAGAATTGGCTACAGACTTCAAACATTTAAATTACTTGAGCTGAAATTTTGATTAATGATAGTTTGATCTGAGAGTTTTTAAATGTTAATTTGAATTAGAGCTGGAACCTAAAGCAGAGTCAGGACTCGGTCAAACATCGTCATTTTTTTAATTAAGATAAAGTGGTGAGTTTGTTCTTCATGTTGTGACAAGGTCGTACTGAACATTTAATGAAGCAGATCGAAATGTTTTTACATTTTAGTCTCAGACTTCCTCGTCTGTGGTTTCTGTTCTCTGGCTGGAAAACCGTACATAGGGTTAGGATTAGATAACTCGGGTCCCATAAGTGTTTATGATTAATCTTGGAATTGTCTCAACCGGGCTGTTTGTACAAACTCCCCCTGCTCCCATCTGATCTGCATTACTGTAGTTTACATGTTCGACAGTGCAAAGGTGGCACAAGGATCCATGAGGTACTGCAGAATAGAAGGAAAACAGACTTTGTGGGATCTCTACCTGCTGGATGCACTCTGACATGTTTCAGTGTAGAACAGGGAGCACACTTGTTCACTAAGCCGATGGGACACTTCATGTTTACAAAATACAACGTATGGTATAGATGCCGACAGTAATGTGGCAGGGACTTGTCCTTGATTAACATTGGGCATTGCAGAATTCAGACAGTGCTTTGGAAAGAAGCTTAGCTCTTCCTCTGCTGGATATTTTGAGAACATAGAAGAGTGGAAAACTAACTGTAGATTTCAGTCTAAACCTTCAGACTTTTCCTTTCAGATTTTCTTCTATTGTCATCTGTAGTTTTTATGGCTGGAAATGTGACAAGTGAACATAATCGCTTCTCTTTCTGCAGCCTCAAATGGATGAGAAGATCCAGCTTGGCCCCCAGCCTCAAGTCGCATTGGTGAAGGCTAGCAGTGAAGGAGCCAAGGCCAGTGACTCAGGTGAGGTCACACCACATGACTTTTATAGCTGTCGGATCACTGTGCAGGTCACACTACATGACCTGCGGATCAGGAGTCTTGTAACTGTTTGGAGTTCAAACTACAACCCTTAACGATGGAAGGGTGTCACACACCAGAAATCTGGGGGTCTGATAGTCTTTCATATCTATTACATTTGACGAGAATATCCATCATTATTTTCTTAAAAAGGTTTTAAATTGAACTTGATGAAACCCTGATATGAAACAGTAACTTAGAGCATATCCTGTATACAGAGTCAGGTGAGGCATCTTCCTCTTAATGACTGGACCTTGACTCTGATCACCCACAATCGTTATTTTTCACTTATCTCTCTTTTAACGTTTCATCTCTGCGGGCCTCAACCGCTTCTCAGCGCTGCAGTCCAGTCCCTCACCTCAACCCTCCACCACTCCGCAACAAAACCCAGACTGCGACGCCAGGAGAACTCTGGAAAGGTATGAGATGACAACGCTGTCTGATTTGAAGGATCCTGTTGGTGTTAGGTTTCTCTGAAACATGAGGAGAGTGTCTCTGTGATTCTGATATTTATCATAAATATCCTTTTAGTCTCCTACTTAAGGATATTTATAATTCTGATTAACTAGAATCCATTGACTTAAAAATAAATTAGCTTTGTTATTAGGGTTTTGTTTTGCTTCTGTCTGGGGCAGTGATAATAATTTGTAGGAGGTTCCTAATTGGTTGAAAAGCTTTATATTCAGAGTCTCTCATTTACACTGACATCCTTCTTGACACTTTGTTTATTCATCCCCCACCAGTCGTAGCAGTATGCGCAGAAAGCGCGGAAAGCGAGGAAAGCGCGGAAAGGGCAGCGACAAGCCGCTGATCTATGCGCCGTCCCAGCCTGATCCGTTAACCAGGGAAAGCAGTTCACAGGAGCTGCTTCAGAGTCCAGCCCCGGAGGAGCACTCAGTAAAGCACGTACGTCCTCTGAGGCCCAACAGTCTCCCTAAATTCAATCAAGCTCAACCAAATGACACACTCATAGAAATCAGTCCTATTAATATGCCTTGTTACTTTCTAAATCTCCACTTTATTTCATTATCAAATTCTCTCCACGGGTTCCACGGGCAACGAGTGTGTAGAGTTTCTGGTGATAAGAGCCAATGACAGTGTCGGTAAACAATCATGTGATTTCTGCATCGGAGTTAATTTGTCACTTCCTGCCTCTGCCTGCTGCACCAGGCTGAATAATGCAGAGGATTTGTCGTCGATGCGTCTGTGCAGAGAACACCGGCAGGGTTGTGCATGTGGGAAAGGCCATACTCAGATCCTGTTTGAAAAGGGCTTCATGTTTACTGCTCTTTAGTGTCATCACTTCTGAGCTGGTTCTTGTGACTTTGACAGACGCTGTGTTTTTACTCCTCCTCCTCCTCTGTTCTCTATTTCTCAGGAGAAGCTGGATGAATCTCTGACGAGCTTGTCTCCCATCCTGAGGGAGTTGATGACGGCTGTGTTCGAGGCAGCAGCGAAAGGTAAGCTCTCCACCAGCCGGAGCAGAGACTCCTCTGGTCTGCTCAAATCGCACCGCTGATTACAATATTTACTCACTGCCGAGCTAATGAATTAACTCTGCCTCCTGCTTCACTGTGCAGATAACACCAAGTGTCGAGTGGACATGGCACTCATTCAGAAGAGTTTGCCTGTTTTACTGAAGTACCGCAACTCAGACACTGAGCAACAGCTGCATGCGCTTCAAGAACTTAAGGCGCTGATCGTCACCCTCGATCATCCTCCAAGTAAGTTCTGCACCAGAGTTCACTCCAAATGAAACTCACACATGATCCTTTTTCTTTGTTTGTTAAGAATAAACTGTGTGACTAGTTCTCAGTTATGATCAAACCAGTGTAACAGTCAATCTCACTACAAGGTCCATTAAGGAGCTTTTCTGGGGCTTTGCTTCTTGTCACATGATTCTCATCAGCCACTGAACTTCACCTTGTTATATGGAATTGTAGATTTTCATATTTTTTAAGCACTTTAACGACATTTGGAACAATGGGATAAAACTTTGAATCTCAAATTTGTTCTCCACTGACATTAACTTGATTTGTTCATTTGAAGAACATCACTCCGACTCCAAATCCGTTTTGCAAAACACAATGCCGTCTACAGTAATTTCTAATTCAACAATTTTTAGTTTCTTATCTAGATACAAATCAAATTAATTGAATTGATAACATTAAAAATTGGTCTCACCTCACAGAAAAATGTGATTTATTTCCGTTTAGTCAAAGCTGAAACGATGAATGACATGTATTTGTTCTCCAGACCTCCTCCGGATTTTCTTCGATTGTGTGTACGACGGGGACGTGATATCCGAGGACGCATTCTACAAGTTTGGAACCAGCAAAGACCAGGCCGAGCAGCTGGGTAAAGGCGTGGCCCTGAAGTCCATCACGGCCTTCTTCACCTGGCTGCGGGAGGCAGAGCAGGAGGCGGAAGATAATTGATGAGCGGAGACCCCTGGGGGACATGGCGTAACTTCTGAAACAAGCCGCCATTTCGAGTTTGGATATAAGACATAGATGATATTTTTGTTTTAATTTTCAACCTACTTCTTTAATTTATTAATAATAAATGGTATTTAAAAATACTCGTTCTCATGATTAGTTCTTTCCATGGTTTGGTGCTTAAAGGGGATACGACTCAGTGTGTGTGTTTCTGTGTGTGATGAACTGAGACAGTTGTGTTGTGTTGGAAGTTGCCGTAGCATCGTCAGAAGACCTGTGTGATCAGACCAGGGGGAGCAGCTGAGCGATGAGCTGCCATCGCCTCAGGATCAACGTCACAGGTTCCACTTGTTTGGTCTGTTATTCGTCGAAGCCCTTACAATCAAACAGCACAGTGGCGTTGAAAGTGCCTCAGCAGCTTGTCGTCTCATATATTTCTTACTTGTACCATCTTTTTTTTTTTTTTATACTGTAGTGTTTATTCAGTCTTTTCCATTTACACATACAAGACATATACAACAAAGAAAAGAAAAAAAGTCAGTCATGGCTGCAGGTATCCCTATTCTACAAAATCAGATTTATACAGTTTACAGTTCAAATGTCTTTCGTTATGTCATATAACACCCATTTTTTCCACTTTGTTATAGAAACCTCTTCCTTCAGTCGAAGTTGGTAGGTCATTCTCTCCATACAGTATATTTCTCTTACAATCCCTAACCATTGTTCTATGGTAGGAGATTCAGTTTTGTACCAGTTCCTTGTTGTTGTTTTCTTAGTTGCAATCAACAGTATCTTGACTATATATCTATCACTTCCAGTTACACTTTCAGTTACATTTCCAAGGTACATAGTCTTGCTTTCATTTGGTCTTTCATATCCCAGTATGTCTTTAATTGTGGCACCGACATCATCCCAAAAGGAGCGCAGCCTGGGGCACATCCAGAAAATATGTGCGTGGTTAGCTTCTTTGCTCCCACACGCCCGCCAGCATGATTGTTCTGTAGCACTTTGTCTACTTTTTATCTTAGGTGTTATGAAGAAACGGGTCAGATTTTTCCACCCAAATTCCCTCCACATTCGTGAGTTTTTGGTAGTATGTGGTGTTTCACACCAACCCAGTCTCATCAGAAAACGTTCAATGGCAACGTTGGTCCACTTGGAACGACGTTACCATCTCACAATCTGGCCTCTCAGATTGTGAGATGGTAACATTTAGTCCTCCCATTGTTTTGCATTGGCGTGTTCTCACGTCACGTGACTCTCAAGCTCCCGTCTGCGGAGAGGAAAACATGGCGGAGATTCCCTGTTTTTTCAGATAAAAATATAATTTTGTAACTTAGTTTGGGCAAAAAAATACATTCTGACACCATTTCTAGCGAGAAATGTGCTCTTTGCTTCCACAGTCTTCAGCCAGTTCGTGCTTATGATAAATATTTTAATAGTTATCACGCATGTTTTTATCGTTGCTATGATGGTTGCCATGCCACCACGGCGCAGCTTGGTGTTTAAATCACCGTCCCTGCGTGGTGTCCTTCAGTGATCGTGAATGTTATTCATGTTATATAATAGTAATATTTGAGGCTAGATTACATCTCTAATGAGAAGGATCCTGCGAGTCTGTTCATACCGAGGCCGGCCCGAGTGCGCGAGCGGACATGACGTGTGGCTGTCGTAAAAACCCTATTTGTAAACAACCAGTCCTTTAACTCAGCGCTGCGTCATAAACACGGAGCGCTTGGAAGACCACGATGTCATCTTCCTTCTGTCAGGTAAGTAGTTTATTGTTTTTAAAGATCGTTACGATCTAGGTTTACAGTCCGAGTGCGGAGAGAGTCCGTCAATCCACACTATGGACGCTGTTCATCAGCTAATACGCCATTGTTAGCCACATGCTTCAGCCCACGGTAGCCTGTGCTACCTGGGAGGTGAATACATGGTTGTTGAAACCAGTTCAAGACGCTTAGCTCATCATTGAGGGACGCTACAATATAAATATAAACATGAATTTGATTTATGAATGCTTTAGATTAATAAGGAGTGTATTTGTCTACCATTACTCCACAATATCAGATCAATTTGGTTTAATGTATAGTATGCACTATGACAATAATGTTTCCATGTTATGGAGTTGCGATTCATTTTATAAAACAATTGCTATGTTCTCTTTTTTAATCAAGGAGGATCAAAGTGAAGCTACAGGAGTTTCATTAACGTCAACAACTTGGACCGAACAGTTTGTTTTGCTTGATGAAGAGCAGGAAGGGCAGCCTGGAGAGAAAGAGAAGCCGGGTTGAGCCCACTACCATCATCCACGTACCACGAGGAAGATGAGGGAGAGAAATGATCCTACCATTAAAGAGGTACTTTTAAGTTATATACCAGAAAAACCATTTTATATAATTTGCCAAATATACATTTTTATTAAATCCCCAAAGTACGCTTGCTGAAATACAAGTTAATATGACACTGAAAGAATTTTGATCAATCATGCTTCCCTGCTGTGATTGTTTAACTGGGAAAACAACTTTTTCCACAGGAAGGCAAGTCAATTTAAGGAATACATGTGCAAAGTTTTCCTCTGTTATGTATAATGATGACCCCCATCAAACATAATGTTAGCAATATTTACACTATTTAATTTATACTGTTTATTTCTGTCTACATGTGTGAATTTGCCTTCATTAGTTTAGTTCATTAGCACGAGACTCCGCAAACTAGTCTGTAAGCAAAGTAGACAAAGGCATCGAGGTTGCGGCCTGCCATCATTGTTATTTTGCTTAAGGGACTGAATATGTTTCATGCAGAAATATTAGCATTTCCCTTATATCTACCAAAACTGCTTGTTTCACAGACTGCAGTTTTGTTTTGATCCGATGTGGTGTGCAAATACAACCGTATCTGCAATGGGTTGTGGGGCATTAACATTTGTAACTCTAATTTTGTTTTGACAGACTGTGAAAAGAACGTTGAGAACATCACCACTCTACAGGAAGACACAGTCCAGTAATGGGTGTCAGAAGTTCAGTAGTGAACGACAGGTACTGTGGAAAAATGTGTGTCATTGTTGTACAATGTCCTTTGACTCTGTTTAAACAAGGTCAACACAAAAAGGTTTGATTGTAAACTGATATCGGTACGAATTCATGTTATTCTCCTCTTCAAAAGAAACAAACAATCAAAATTACCTGCAGAACACCCTTGATGGACGCTTTAGCTGCATCGTCAGACTGGCCAGACAGCAAGATGCCAACTTTATTGCCAATTTATTTGTGTAACATTCTGTGACCAAATGTATAGATAACTTTTTGTAGATTGTAAAAATAGATAACCCATTTATTACAAAAAAACTACACTAGAATTACCGCACTGCGTTGTATGACTCGGCTAACCAGTGCAGTGTCCGTCTACATATTTCTACATATTTTCTCTCATATAAATGACACTGTATCTCTTGACAACTGAAACCATAAGATGAGGTCAGTGTGGCCTTGACCTTTTTACTTTAAGACAAATACAAAGTTAGACAATCCGAAAACATGCAGTTATACCTCCGGCGACTCGCTATTGCAGAGGCATTAAAACCGTAGTGTAGTAGATTGGACTTTATTGGTGTTACATTGGACATCTTGTATGGGTACACCAAAAAATATATTTGGTTTCACATTCTAGATGGCAATAAGCAGAGTCATCAACTCAGGAAAAATATTTCTGTAGAAAAGAAAGCCTTGTATGTGTGTATGTATACATACACACAAACGCACAATTGAGACGTTTTTGTCTTTTATCATATATTCTCAGGCAGTACTGATGCATTTACTGAGAGGGGACGTGAGGGCCTACTCTGCGTGCTCAGAGTTCAAGCCCAGCAGGCTGCAGCGGGCCTGACATATTCTGGAACAGCAGCACAGTCTTTAGATGACTCCTCTGAAGATGAAAACATGGCCAGGTACTTCTCCACTGATGAAGAACTGTGAGGGCTGTGATTAGCTACACTCTCTTGCTACAATGCTACTCTTGCTACTCCCTGGCAGCCTTAGGAAGGCATTAGCTTGCTGTGTGGTAGCTGTTAGCTTCAGCATTTTTAGTTTTGAGTGGCCTGTCTGACGTTTATGTTTAAAAAAAAAAAAATCAGAGGGAACCATCTTCATAATTTAACACTAAGGTTTGTTTGTGTCCTTCAGTTCTTCACAAGAGAAGCAGTACAGGTGTGCCTCAGCTCCACGGTCCCTCCTGCAGCCTCCGCTCCTGATGCTAACCTCATGTCTCCATCACACCAAGCAGCAGACCTGGATTGACAGACCTTTCTCCAGAGCTGCCCCCTCCCTCTGAAACCCCCCTCTCCAAAACACTATTTGTGTAGTTTTTTAAGTATTTTTTGCATGAGAATAGTTGATCATATCATTTCCAGCAGATGCCTTAATAAAATGTTTGTGCACAATAAATGACATTGATCATAATATAATGGTATTTCCTTGCACTTCTACACCATGATATTGGTAGATAAGATGCTGATTACATTAAAGCAGTGAATGCTCTTCTTTAAGCAACATAAACAAACAATGATCCAATGGATCTGAAGTAGAATGGGCACATTACATTCTGTAGAGAATGCCTCAGTTATGGAAGTCAGAAAATAACTCTCTTTATCTGAGGTTCCAGTCATTTATAGTCACAGCAAAGCACACAGGTCTGGTTTTCTAAGTGGCGCCCATATCATTGTTTAAGATGTGTAACATCAAGTTTGTGTTTCAGTGCAAAATTAGTCATTAGTCAAGAGTTCACCCTCTTGTTTACACTAAAATTAGGTGACCCAGATGTTTCACAATGCAATCTGATAAGGTCTTATGAGAAACATTCTTAAAATTAAAGAAATCAACACAGAGGATAGCAATAGATGTTTGACTTTAATCCGTAGCTGATAATCAGCGGCCTGACTTATTCAAACACATTAATACTACAATGAATAAGGCAGGGGTTTTCTATCAGAAATCATTTCTGGGACATTAATTTAAAAGATCTCCAGTATAAGCAAATGTGTTCTAAAATTGGTTTACATCCAAGTGTGAGGCTGTCCTGGCACATGGAAATAAGATATATATATATTGTTTGTATTAGCTTTCCCCCAGTTTAGTACTTGCACTTCTTGAAAAGCTCTATATAAATAAGATGTATTAATGTTTATACATTGCCCTCTAGTATATGTTTTCCTAAAAATCACTGTAGATACAGAAATAACAGTATGGTTCAGGTGACAGTAAGTGGAAGCTGAAGGTAATTTCCATGTGCTCAAGAGAAACATAACGTGACGATATAGTTGATTTCTGATAGAAGGCCCTGCCTCATTCATTGTAGTATTAATGTGTTTGAATAAGTCAGGCTGCCGATTACCAGCTACTGATTAAAGTCAAACAGTTATTGCTATCCTCTGTGTTGATTTCTTTAATGTTAAGAATGTTTCTCATAAGACCTTATCAGATTGCATTGTGAAACATCTGGGTCACCTAATTTTAGTGTAAACAAGAGGGTGAACTCTTGACTAATGACTAATTTTGCACTGAAACACAAACTTGATGTTACACATCTTAAACAATGATATGGTCGCCACTTAGACAACCAGACCTGTGTGCTTTGCTGTGACTATAAATGACTGGAACCTCAGATAAAGAAAGTTATTTTCTGACTTCCATAACTGAGGCATTCTCTACAGAATGTAATGTGCCCATTCTACTTCAGATCCATTGGATCATTGTTTGTTTATGTTGCTTAAAGAAGAGCATTCACTGCTTTAATGTAATCAGCATCTTATCTGCCAATATCATGGTGTAGAAGTGCAAGGAAATACCATTATGTTATGATCAATGTCATTTATTGTGCACAAACATTATATTAAGGCATCTGCTGGAAATGATATGATCAACAATTCTCATGCAAAAAATAATTTAAAAACTACACAAATAGTGTTTTGGAGAGGGGGGTTTCAGAGGGAGGGGGCAGCTCTGGAGAAAGGTCTGTCAATCCAGGTCTGCTGCTTGGTGTGATGGAGACATGAGGTTAGCATCAGGAGCGGAGGCTGCAGGAGGGACCGTGGAGCTGAGGCACACCTGTACTGCTTCTCTTGCGAAGAACTGAAGGACATAAACAAACCATAGTGTTAAATTATGAAGATGGTTCCCTCTGATTTTTTTTTTTTTTTAAACATAAACGTCAGACAGGCCACTAAACATGTAATATGCTAAAGCTAACAGCTACCAAACACCAAGCTAATACCAGGCAGTAGCAACAGTAGCATTGCAGCAGAGTTTACCTAATCACAGCACTCACATTTCTTCATCAGTGGAGAAGTAACTCGCCATGTTTTCCTCTTCAGAGGAGGATTCATCCAAACCCGCTGCAGCCTGCTGAGCTTGAACTCTGTGGAATCTTCTCTTGAGCACGCAGAGTAGGCCCTCACGTCCCATCTCCCTAAATGCCTCAGTACTACCTGAGAGTATATGATAAAAAACAAAACCTTTTAAAAGTGCGTTTGTATGTATATATACACACATACAAGGCTTTCTTTTCTACAGAAATCTTTTTCCTGAGTTGATGTCTCTGCTTATGCCATCTAAAATGTGAAACCAAATATATTTTTTGTGAACCCATACAATATGTCCAATGTAACATCAATAAAATCTAGTCTACTACACTAACATTTTAATGCCTCTGTTATAGCGAGTCGCCGGAGGCATAACTGCATGTTTTCGGATTGTCTAACTGTGTATCTGTCTTAAAGTCAAAAGGTAATTCTAGTGTAGTTTTTTTGTAATAAATGGGTTATCTTTTTTTACAATCTACAAAAAGTTATCTATGCATTTGGTCACAGAATGTTACACAAATAAATTGGCGTTAAAGTTGGCATCTTGCTGTCTCACCAGTCTGACGATGCAGCTGAAGCGTCCATCAAGGGCTTTCTGCAGGTAATTTTGATTGTTTGTTTCTTTTGAAGAGGAGAATAACATGAATTCCTACCGATATCAGTTTACAATCAAACCTTTTTGTGTTGACCTTGTTTAAACAGAGTCAAAGGACATTGTACAACAATGACACATTTTCCACAGTACCTGTCGTTCACTACTGAACTTCTGACACCCATTACTGGACTGTGTCTTCCTGTAGAGTGGTGATGTTCTCAACGTTCTTTTCACAGTCTGTCAAAACAAAATTAGAGTTACAAATGTTAATGCCCCACAACCCATTGCAGATACGGTTGTATTTGCACACCACATCGGATCAAAACAAAACTGCAGTCTGTGAAACAAGCAGTTTTGGTAGATATAAGGGAAATGCTAATATTTCTGCATGAAACATATTCAGTCCCTTAAGCAAAATAACAATGATGGCAGGCCGCAACCTCGATGCCTTCGTCTGCTTTGTTTACAGACTAGTTTGCGGAGTCTCGTGCTGCCGCCCACTGACCGATACATCATCGCTCTTTTCTGAAACTAATGAAGGCAAATTCACACATGTAGACAGAAATAAACAGTATAAATTAAAAGGTGTAAATATTGCTAACATTATGTTTGATGGGGGTCATCATTATACATAACAGAGGAAAACTTTGCACATGTATTCCTTAAATTTACTTACCTTCCTGTGGAAAAAGTTGTTTTCCCAGTTAAACAATCACAGCAGGGAAGCATGATTGATCAAAATTATTTCAGTGTGATATTAACTTGTATTTCAGCAAGCGTACTTTGGGGATTTAATAAAAATGTATATTTGGCAAATTATATAAAATGGTTTTTCTGGTATATAACTTATATAACTGATAAGTACCTCTTTAATGGTAGGATCATTTCTCTCCCTCATCTTCCTCGTGGTACGTGGATGATGGTAGTGGGCTCAACCCGGCTTCTCTTTCTCTCCAGGCTGCCCTTCCTGATCTTCATCAAGCAAAACAAAGTGTTCGGTCCAAGTTGTTGACGTTAATGAAACTCCTGTAGCTTCACTTTGATCCTCCTTGATTAAAAAACAGAACATAGCAATTGTTTTATAAAATGAATCGCAACTCCATAACATGAAAACATTATTGTCATATTGCATACTATACATTAAACCAAATTGATCTGATATTGTGGAGTAATGGTAGACAAATACACTCCTTATTAATCTAAAGCATTCATAAATCAAATTCATGTTTATATTTATATTGTAGCGTCCCTCAATGATGAGCTAAGCGTCTTGAACTGGTTTCAACAACCATGTATTCACCTCCCAGGTAGCACAGGCTACCGTGGGCTGAAGCATGTGGCTAACAATGGCGTATTAGCTGATGAACAGCGTCCATAGTGTGGATTGACGGACTCTCTCCGCACTCGGACTGTAAACCTAGATCGTAACGATCTTTAAAAACAATAAACTACTTACCTGACAGAAGGAAGATGACATCGTGGTCTTCCAAGCGCTCCGTGTTTATGACGCAGCGCTGAGTTAAAGGACTGGTTGTTTACAAATAGGGTTTTTACGACAGCCACACGTCATGTCCGCTCGCGCACTCGGGCCGGCCTCGGTATGAACAGACTCGCAGGATCCTTCTCATTAGAGATGTAATCTAGCCTCAAATATTACTATTATATAACATGAATAACATTCACGATCACTGAAGGACACCACGCAGGGACGGTGATTTAAACACCACGCTGCGACATGGTGGCATGGCAACCATCATAGCAACGATAAAAACATGCTTGATAACTATTAAAATATTTATCATAAGCACGAACTGGCTGAAGACTGTGGAAGCAAAGAGCACATTTCACACTAGAAATGGTGTCAGAATGTATTTTTATGCCCAAACTAAGTTACAAAATTATATTTTTATCTGAAAAAACAGGGAATCTCCGCCATGTTTTCCTCTCCGCAGACGGGAGCTTGAGAGTCACGTGACGTGAGAACACGCCAATGCAAAACAATGGGAGGACTAAATGTTACCATCTCACAATCTGAGAGGCCAGATTGTGAGATGGTAACGTCGTTCCAAGTGGACCAACGTTGCCATTGAACGTTTTCTGATGAGACTGGGTTGTTCACACATATCAAGCCACTCCTCAGGGACAGGGGTGGACTGGGACAAAAATTCAGCCCTGGCATTGTCTGTCCAGACCAGCCCACTACATTATCAACGGACACCACATAGAAGTCCACAAATCTCGCGGCGTCTTCTCTCATGCATACTACTGTTACCACCTAGCCCATATTTTGCAACAAGAAGGGAGGCCACACACAAACCTCTCAAGCCAAAAGTAAATTTATTTAACTCCAAATCAAGATAGCTCTAACTACGTAGTGGGATGTGTAAAATATGTTACGCGTCAGTGGTGTTAACAGTGTTTGGATGTGTGAAAATAAGGTGTGATGTATGTTGTAAGGTGCAGAAGCAAAGAAAAACAAAGGCTGAGGGCCCCATGCCCCTGGAAGCAGCCTTTAGATCTGCAGCTGAAGCCCAGCCCAAAAGGGCAGGCCCAGGGTGACGCCCCTGCCAGCTCTACCTGTGTCTGGAAAACAACTCCTCAGGCTCTCATATGTCGAGTGGTCAACCTGAGAAGGACATGGATACATTATAATGTCTCTAATCATCACAAATTAAGTATGATTTCATAAAACATGAAAAATGATAAACTCACCAGACTAGAGGAGACTCAACAGACAAACTTTGGTACAGTGAAGGCAGAGAGTGGAGACAGACAGAGAGCAAGTCCTCGAACATGGACAGAGGGGGAACACCTCCTCAGGCTCTCACATGTCAAGTGGTCAACCTGAGAAGGACATGGATACATTATAATGTCTGAAAAATTAAGAAAATGTTTTCCTCTGTCCTGCACCTAGAGTTGAGAACTTTTTGGATGTGTGTTTCTTTTAAAACCTTTTGAAAATTATTATAATTATGAAGTATGAATTTATACATAAAAAAATACATGATAAACTTACCAAATTCTAACAGTGGTCCCAAATGTCCACATATAAAACAGAGGGAGAAACAGATATATCACAACAACCTGTAATGGAGAATAATTGATCATTTAGTGTACATGATCACACCATTAAGGATCAACACATAAGCACTCTCATCTCTATTTACAGCTCAGAAAGTTTACTGTTGCTATGGCAACAGTAAACGACGTTAGCAGCTCTTAGCTAGCTTAGCTAAATCATCTGAACAATAATAACCCATAATATCACAATTCGGCATATTAAAACAAAATCAAAAACGTTTTCTACTTTGTTTTGGACATGTCTCAAAAATGTAGCCTAGCCAGCGCCAGGCCAACGTTACTTACCACGTCTGCCTCCACTCGCTCATCATTGTCGAGTCCTCCTCTCGTCTCCCGGCGCACCTGCTGCTGCTGGGCTGGTGAACCCGGCACCAAACAGGTCCGTCAGTTTGGCACATTTAGCAGCCTCCACCCACAGAGACTTCAGCTTTTTTTTTCGATGCTTCTCAGCGCCAGCCGGGCTTTTTTAACTCTTATTATCCATTTTAAGTTTCTGTCTCAGCAGCAGCCCGTCCCGCGACTCTCCCCGCCAATGCCGTGAGGTCCCGCCCCACCCTGGTTTGTGTTGTGATTGACAGCACTGTCAGGGCTCTCTGAGCCTGTCAGCCCATGATTGAGTGACAATGACAAACAATAGACCAATAATATGTGTTGATGCTGGCAACACACTGACAGCCCTTTGTAGCCAATTGGCCGGCCCAATTGGAGGGAATTTAGAGAGGAAGAAGAGAAAAAAAACAAAAAAAAAACAGACCGGCCCACATTGGGTCAACGGCCCACCGGGACGATGCCCGGTATGCCAGATGGCCAGTCCACCCCTGCTCAGGGATGATGCCGATGCCCAGCTCCCTCTCCCATCTAGCCCTAATGTAATCAGTTGAAGCACTCGAACAGTCTCTGAGGTTTTGATATAACACAGATACTGTTGTATAGTACACTCTATACCGATACAACTTAAGTAGAGATGAGACAGGAGACCGTGATGGAAAAGACGTGCGTACTTTACTGTGAGTTTCACAGGACAGAAAATAACCAGCATGCAATGCAGGTAAACAGTGGGTCATTACGGATGCCCCGAGGGAACAAACTTAACTGGATATCAATACACAACATTCCTCCCCCTTTACTTTTACTTCCCCATAAGTAAAAGTAATATTCACTGTATTGATTATTCCTTTATAACAGCCTTAAAGAAACTATCTTTTTAATATAACAGTCTCTTTTTACTTTAACAATGTTTACAAAATAACACTCAATATATAAATATATAAATTAATATAATAACATTTCCTGAACTAGGGAAAGAGGGTAGACTGCCTCATTTCCCAGACTTAACCCTGGGGTGTATTCTGCCCCACTGTTGGAGGTTAGTCTCTAGACTACATGTTCAATCTGTCAGGGGGTCGTCGTTCTCTTGTGGGGTAATGACGACGTACGGGTAAGTCTACAGTCCCACTGTCTCTGAGTCTGAGTGGTGATGGTGTATGCCCAGACTGGGGTGCATCAGTACCCTGAGTAGGCACACCCACTGGTTCAGGTGAGTAGGAAACACTTTCCCTGTTTTCAGGTGGCTGCAGTGGATGTTCAGATGATGGCTCAAAACCATGGAATGGCTCCAGTAGCTGTTCTGGGTTTCCCGTTTGACCTGAGTCATCACTGAGGTTGGTTCCTGGCAACAGTTGATCCACGTGTCTCCTCCAGATGATGTTATCTGGTGTTAAAACTGTGTAGGACACAGGGCCTGTTTGTGCGACGACTGTTGCTTGTATCCACTTTGGACCTTTGCAGTAGTTCCGAGCAAGAACTCTCTCACCAGCTCTGAAGCTTCTGTCTTTCGCTTTGCTCCGTCTCTCCACCTGTGCTCTCTGTTGTGTCTGTACGACCTGCTTAGTCTTCAGTGGTCTCAGAAGGTCGTGTGCAAAGCTGTCTTTTCATCATGGCTGACGCGGGGGCCACTTTGGTTGTAGCATGGGGGGTGTTTCTGTAGGTGAATAGGAAGGCGCTTAGGCGCTTGTTGAGCGTTCCGTTTCCTTGTGATGATTTTAGAGCCTGCTTCATCGTCTGCACTAATCTTTCCGCTAGGCCATTTGTAGCGGGATGATAGGGAGCTGACTTGATGTGCTGAATTCCGTTTGCTTCCATGAATGACTGGAACTCTTCAGATACCAGTTGGGGGCCGTTATCGCTAACGAGTTGCATAGGTAATCCAAAGCGACTGAAGATGGACCGTAGCTCCTCGATGGTTCTCCCTGATGAAGTGCTCTTCGTTATAGCGACCTCTGGCCATTTGCTGTGTGCGTCAACTACGACTAAGAACATACGATCCTCCAGTGGACCTGCAAAATCTATGTGAATTCTCTGCCAAGGCTCCTCTGGGAAGTCCCATGGGTGTAGTGGCGCTAGCTGAGGCATGTTTCTCATCTTTTGACATGCAGAACATGACCTGACCCTGTCTTCGATAGCTGCATCTAAACCTGGCCACCAAAAGAAGCTACGCGCCATCTCCTTCATTCGCACCATGCCACAGTGCCCTGAATGGAGTTCCTCAAGCACCTGCTTTCTCAGTGGCGGCGGAATGATGACTCGAAAACCCCATAACAAGCATCCAGCCTGCACTGTGAGCTCGTTCCTCCTCACCAGGTGAGGCTTCAGGCTGTCTGACAGCTCTCTTTCTCTCCCATGAGTGATGATGTCCATGACCTCAGACATCGCTGGGTCAGTGCGGGTGAACTTCTTCACGTGGGCTGAGGTAACTGGGGCGTTGCTCACTTCCTTGAAGTAGAAGATATTAGCCTCGGAGTCCTTCGTGTGTGAGACAGGTAAGGGAAGCCTTGAGAGGCCGTCTGCATTACAGTGCTGCTCAGCTCTTCTGTACTTGATGTCATACTGGTGAGCAGACAATAGTAATGCCCATCGCTGCATGCGGCTGGCTGCGAGTGATGGAATTCCAGTGTGGGGACCAAAGATGGAGGTGAGTGGTCTATGGTCTGTGAGCAGCGTGAATCGTTTTCCGAACAGAAACTGATGGAATTTCTTAACTCCGAAGATTATAGAGAGTGCTTCGCGCTCTATCTGTGCATAATTGCTCTCTGCTTTGCTTAAAGTCTGTGATGCGAAAGCAATTGCCCTTTCTTCACCTGATGGCATTATGTGTGAGATCACAGCACCAACACCATAAGGCGATGCGTCACACGCTAAAGGCCTCAGTATGCTTCTCTGAGTCCGTTGCGGACTGACGGATGGACGGATCGGACGGACCCTTTTTGATTTATAGTTCTACGAGCCTTTTTGTTGTGAAAACAATTCACCGCCAGAACAGTAGATGGCGCAACTGAAGTCGAGCATAGAGAAGCCTACCTCATGAGGTATATAGAAGAAGTCCACGCTGGTTTATTTACGTCCTCCCGGCTCCTCACACACAGTGAACGATGGCAACTAACAGAAAAAGGCTGTTGATGACGCAACAGTTTTTGCTGAATAAAGTGACACCCAGCGGGTCAAAAGGCTTTTGTTATCGTGTCTTAGCGCAGCGGTTCCCCGGTCTTGTTTCCAAACTGCGTTGCTAATTCAACAGCTGCAACAGCTTGAAGCTACACGGAGGCAGCTAGCTCCCCCCAGCTTCCACACACAGTCAGCAGGGACACCCGATGCTAACTACTACCAAGTGTTTGCTTCTAACCTGACGGTGTTTGAGAAACAGTGTCATGAGAGCCGTGGGATTAAAGTCAGCGGGTTTTTGCGCTGTTCCCACCGCAGTTAGCATGGTGGTTAGCCCGCTAGCCCCGTTATGAAAGTTCGTTATAACCGTATGTGACCGTACACACATGCTGTAAGTGCTCTAACCAGCCACCGTCAGCCGGACAACGCCGCTGGCTTAACACACTTGTCACATTAATCATAGAGTCGTAGTTGTGATTTTGGTTTATTGTGATGTAGGGAATGGAACAGGAAGTTTCCATTCCGAAATGCTGGCGTTAGCGGACCAATCACAACCAAGTGCTATCCGTGGGCTGTCCATCATTTCGACGTGTAGTTAGAAAAATGAGAGCTGCACGAAAAGCTCTCCGAGGAGCCTCGGAGAGGCACGGAGAGGGCGTTCCACGTTGGAGAGGGCGGTCCTATCTGTCCGTGTCCGTCAAAACGGAGAAGCATACATTGGCCTTAACTGTAATGGCAAGTCTGGGTGAGGGCTTCTGAATGGACTTAGGCTCTTTTAGCTTCCTTAAAAGCTTCCTCACATCTGTCTGACCACTTCCACTGTGTGGTTTTGTTCAGCAGTTCATGCAGTGTAGGGGGGAAAACTCTGACTGTTGTTTGTGCGTATGCACCAAACAGCAGCTCAGAGTACTCGGCCTTCTTGGAGACCCTGAATGGAGTCCTGTATGGGGCTCCAGTAGGGGACTCCGTAGTTCTGCTGGGTGACTTCAACGCCCACGTGGGCAACGATGGAGACACCTGGAGAGGCGTGGTGGGGAGGAACGGCCTCCCTGATCTGAACCCGAGCGGTCGTTTGTTATTGGACTTCTGTGCTAGTCATGGATTATCCATAACAAACACCATGTTCGAACATAAGGGTGCTCATAAGTGTACCTGGTACCAGAGTACCCTAGGCCGAAGATCAATGATCGATTTTGTGATCGTGTCATCTGATCTGAGGCCGCATGTTTTGGACACTCGGGTAAAGAGAGGGGTGGAACTGTCAACCGACCACCATCTGGATGTGAGTTGGATCAGGGAATGGGGGAAATTTCCGGATAGACCTGGTAAGCCCAAACGAGTAGTGCGGGTGAACTGGGAACGTCTGGAGGAGGCCCCCGTCCTAGGTATCTTCAACTCACACCTCCGGCGGAGTTTTTCTGGCATTCCTGTGGAGGTTGGGGGCATTGAGCCGGAGTGGGCGGTGTTCAAAGCCTCCATTGCTGAAGCTGCGGCGGCTAGCTGTGGCCTCAGGGTCTTAGGCTCCTCAAGGGGCGGTAACCCTCGGACACCGTGGTGGACACCGGTGGTCAGGGAAGCCGTCCGATTGAAGAAGGAGGCCTTCCGGGATATGATATCCTGGAGGACTCCTGACTCGGTTGCAGGGTACCGACAGGCCCGAAGGGCTGCAGCTGCTGCCGTGTCGGAGGCTAAGCAGCGGGTGTGGGAGAAGTTCGGAGAGGCCATGGAGAAGGACTTTCGGTCGGCACCAAAGTGTTTCTGGAAGACTATCCGGCACCTCAGGAGGGAGAAAAGGGGAACCATCCAAGCTGTGTACAGTGAGGATGGGACTCTGTTGACCTCAACTGAGGAGGTCGTCGGACGTTGGAAGGAACACTTTGAGGAACTCCTGAATCCGAATAACACGCCCTCTATGTTGGAGGCAGAGCTCGAGGTTGATGGTGTTTCGTCGTCAATTTCCCTGGTGGAGGTCACTGAGGTAGTCAAACATCTCCACAGTGGCAAAGCCCCAGGGATTGATGAGATCCAGCCAGAAATGCTAAAGGCTCTGGGTGTTGAGGGGCTGTCATGGTTGACACGCCTATTCAACATCGCGTGGGAGTCGGGTACAGTGCCAAAGGAGTGGCAAACCGGGGTGGTGGTTCCCCTGTTCAAAAAGGGGGACCAGAGAGTGTGTACCAATTACCGGGGTATCACACTTCTCAGCCTCCCTGGTAAAGTCTACTCCAAGGTGCTGGAAAGGAGGGTTCGGCCGATCGTCGAACCTCAGATTGAAGAGGAACAATGCGGTTTTCGCCCCGGACGTGGAACTACGGACCAGCTCTTCACTCTCGCAAGGATCCTGGAGGGGGCCTGGGAGTATGCCCATCCGGTCTACATGTGTTTTGTGGATCTGGAGAAGGCGTATGACTGGGTCCCCCGGGAGAAACTGTGGGAGGTGCTGCGGGAGTATGGGGTAAGGGGGTCTATCCTCAGGGCCATCCAATCCCTGTACTCCCAAAGCGAGAGCTGTGTTTGCGTCCTCGGCAGCCAGTCAGTTTCGTTCTCAGTGGGAGCTGGTCTCCGCCAGGGCTGCGCCTTGTCACCAATCCTGTTTGTGATATACATGGACAGGATATCGAGGCGTAGTCGTGGTGGGGAGGGGTTGCAGTTCGGTGGTCTGAGGATCTCGTCACTGCTTTTTGCAGATGACGTGGTCCTCATTGGATCATCGGCCTGTGACCTTCAGCACTCACTGGATCGGCTGGCGGCCGAGTGTGAAGCGACTGGGATGAGGATCAGCACCGCTAAATCTGAGGCCATGACTCTTAGCAGGAAACCGATGGATTGCTTACTCCGGGTAGGAAATGAGTTCTTAGCCCAAGTGAAGGAGTTCAAGTACCTCGGGGTCTTGTTCGCGAGTGAGGGTACTATGGAGCGTGAGATTGGCCGGAGAATCGGAGCAGCGGGGGCGGTATTGCGTTCGCTTTACCGCACCGTTGTAACGAAAAGAGAGCTGAGCCGCAAGGCAAAGCTCTCGATCTACCGGTCGATCTTCGTTCCTATCCTCACCAATGGTCATGAGGGCTGGGTGATGACCGAAAGGACGAGATCGCGGGTACAAGCGGCCGAGATGAGTTTTCTCAGAAGGGTGGCTGGCGTCTCCCTTAGGGATAGGGTGAGAAGCTCAGCCATCCGTGAGGAACTCGGATTAGAGCCGCTGCTCCTTTACTTAGAAAGGAGTCAGCTGAAGTGGTTCGGGCATCTGGTAAGGATGCCCACTGGGCGCCTTCCTTGGGAGGTGTTTCAGGCACGTCCAGTGGGGAGGAGACCTCGGGGAAGACCCAGGACTAGGTGGAGAGATTATATCTCAACACTGGCCTGGGAACGCCTCGGGATCCCCCCGTCAGAGTTGGTCAATGTGGCCCGGGAAAGGGAAGTCTGGGGCCCCCTGCTTGAGCTGCTCCCCCCGCGACCCGACCCCGGATAAGCGGACGAAAATGAGATGAATGATGAGATGATAGGTTCGGCACAAACTTTGCATAGTACGTCAGTAGTCCCAAGAATGATCGCAGCTGTCTCACATTTTTTGGGGATGGAGCTTCCTCGACTGCTTTTACCTTAGATGGTGCCTTGTGCAGCCCAGCACCGTCGATAATGTGGCCCCGGTACTCAACTGAAGACTGGAAAAACTCACATTTGTCCGTCCGGACCCGCAGTCCGTACTCCTCCAGTCTCTTTAGTGCAGCGTCGAGGTTTCTCAGGTGCTCCTGTTCGTCTTTACCAGTGATGAGAAGGTCATCGAGGTAACACTGGACACCGGTGAGCCCACTCAGTATCTGGTCCATAGCTCTCTGGAACAAGGCCGGGGCTGAGGTGATCCCAAAGGGAAGCCTCCGGTACCTGAACAGTCCTTTGTGAGTCACTATTGTCAACAGTTCTTGTGATTCTTTGTCAACATGCATTTGAAAATAGGCCTGACATAAGTCTATCTTACTGAATTTCTGTCCTCCAGCTAAGACAGCAAACAGATCATCAATGAGGGGTAATGGATGCTGTTCAGCTGTCAGGACAGGGTTAACAGTGACTTTGAAGTCGCCACAAAGTCTGATGGATCCGTCTTTCTTCATGACTGGAACAACTGGTGTAGCCCATTCACTAACACTTACTGGGTCCAGTACTTCACTCTTGACTAGTTTGTCTAGTTCAGCTTCAACTTTTGGCTTTATGGCATATGGAACAGGCCTGGCTTTGAAGCATTTGGGCTTACTGTTTGGTTTCACTGTCAATTTAACTGTTATGTCCTTCATACTACCAAGTTCTCCTTTGAACACTTCAGCATGTTTCCTCAATATTCCTTGTAGGTTTATGTCCTCAACTTTTGCAACCATATGAATTTCCTGCCAGTTTAATTTGATCTTTTCCAGCCACGTGCGTCCTAGCAAAGCTGGCTGACTGCCCTTCACAATGTAGAGTGGTAGCTTTACCTTCTGTTTGTTGAGCTTCACTGTTACAGTCACAATTCCTCTCACTGGTACAGTCTCACCAGTGTACGTTTTCAGCGTGATCTTCGTTGGCTGTGGTGTGAGGTGATGTAGTTTCTCCTTGTATACAACCTCAGACACCAAGGATACAGCTGCTCCTGTGTCCACTTGCATCCGTACTGCTTTTCCGTCCAGTAGCGTTGTAACCCAGTATCCATGCCTATCATCTGAGAAAGACAAAACATGCACAGACTCTTCCCCTTCCGATGGGGTGTCACTTTGGTCTTCCTCAGTGTGTTCCAGTTTGTGCACTTTCTTTTTGTACTTCCTGAAGTCACTTTTCCTTTGTTCAGTATTTTTGTTTGACTGTCCATTTTTGCTTTTGCACACACGCTCAATGTGACCCTTTTTGCCACAACTTCTGCAGTCTAAGTCTTTGCACCAACACTCCTCTGCTTGGTGACCTGGTTTCCCACAGCGATAGCATGGCTTGCCACCTACTGTTTTGTATCTGAAATCCGTAGACACCTTATGGACTTGGGTTGATGCACTTAGCTGCTGAGCATCTTTGTTTGCCATTTCCATTGAAGTACTCACTTCTATTGCCTTCTGCAATGTTAAGTCACTCTCAGTCAATAGACGTTTCTGGATTGTCCCACTGCGCATGCCACACACTAACCTATCACGTATAGTGTCATATAGAGAACGTCCAAAGTCACAGTGTTCTGATAATTGTTTCAGTACAGCCACAAACTGTGAGATTGACTCCCCCTCCTCTTGATTTCTCTTGTGGAACCTGAACCTCTCAGCAATGATCAGTGGTTTAGGAGAATAATGTGCTCTTAAAGTAGCCACTATTTCATCATAACTTCTGTTACCAGGCTTTTCAGGTGTTACTAGGCTTCGCAGTAGGTTGAACGTTTTTCCTCCCATGACAGTCAAAAACGTTGGCACAATAACGTCCGCTTTGATGCTATTTGCTAAGAAAAAGTACTCAAAACGTTCTGTGTATGAACTCCATTGTTCTACAGATTCATCAAATAGTCCTATATTTCCAATCAGTGCAGCCATCGTGTCACTGTTACTCACTGCCCTTATGTCTCAACCTTCGCGAAGAATCTCTTTTCTCCAGCGGCGCACTTTTCCTCTCCTGCTGACGTGCCGTTGGAAGCCGACGTGCCGTTGGAAGCTGATGAGCCGTTGGAAGCTAACCAGCCGTTGGAAACTTACGAGCCGTTGGAAGCTAGCCGGCTTCACTCTTCACCAGCTACCTCCTCGTCTTCTCCGTATTAAACTCGTACTTTTCACCGAAAATAATAAAACAAACGTGAGAACGTTTCTTCCTCGTCGCCAGTTTTGTTGTATAGTACACTCTATACCAGACCTGGGCATTGTACGGCCCCCGGGCCGCATCCGGCCCTTTGGCTGTCTGTGACCGGCCCGCGTGAGGTCAACGGAATATTAGGAATCACATGTAAATAAGTGAACATCATGCAGAGAATACAACAACATTTCTTTTATTTTGAAGGTGCCTTTTTTTAACATTTACCTGACGTACATCCTGAATGCCGCGAGCGGATGATGTGTTGGCGAACGGAGTTAAGAAGAGATGTGAGTTAGCTGTTAAAGTCCGCAAAAATGTCAGCCCACGTTAAGAGAAGAAAGATAGAGTTTTTAACGAGACATGGACTGCTAAGTATTTATTTACTGAAGTCAATGGGAAAGCCGTGTGCTTAGTTTGTGGAGAAAAGATCGCTGTTTTTAAGGATTGCAATTTGAACCGCCATTATGAGACAAAGCACGGAGAGACTTTTACGTACGAAACGTAACGAGAAGGATCAAGGACATCGGTCATGAAAAACCTGGAAAAGTCATGGAATTGTTAAATGTTTATTTCCAGTCCTGGAAAAGTGCTTGAAAAAAATGAAATCCCAAAAGTTTTGGAGAAGTCATGGAGATTTGTTATATTCATATTTTCATGTCGTTCATTTACGCTGAGTTTTAATTAATTCAAATGCTTTAAAAGAAATACGCTCAAAATATAAGTAGGCATACTATCTCATACTAATTGAAATGTTCGGTGGGGAAGCAGGTAGGATTATGCATTACGCCAGGGAAGTGTAGATTTAACCATGCTTGGCTACAAATGGAAAAGTACATGCCATGTGTTACAACAGACGTCAATCAAACTATTGTCTCACTCATTTGTGTAATTCAAGGATAACTGTATGCTTTGAAATTCTCATTGTTAGCTTAAATACTAAATTTAGTCTCTTTTGCATGTATACACTGAGATCTCACAAAATGTTTGGTCATGGAAAGTTGGTTTAAAGATATTGAAAGTCATGGAAAAGTCATGGAAATCCATGGGTTAAAAATGTGTATGAACCCTGTGTATTATACATCAGGAGGTGTTGTGTAAGTCAGTGCTAAAAATGAATCATGTTACTGATGTTGTAACTAAATTAGTTAACTTTATCAGGGCAGGAGCTGAATCACAGACAGTTTGTTGCACTTTTGGAGGAGCATGAGACTGAACATGGGGACATAGGCTACCACACAGCTGTCAGATGGCTCAGTCTGGACAAAGTGCTTAAAACAGTATGGGACCTGAGAGCAGAGATTCAAGAGTTTTGTGAAAAGGAAGGCAAGGACAGCCCAGAGCTCTCAGATGCAGACTGGATGGAAGATCTTGCATTTGCTGTTGATGTCACTGAATTAATGAATGAGCTAAATACCAAGCTGCAAGGCAAGGGCCTATTTGCACATGAAATGTACAGCCTGGTGAGACTTTCATGAGAAAGTTGCAGTTTCTTTCAAGCCAGCTGGAGGGTAACATTCTCAACCACATGCCAACCCTGAAAGAAGCCCCACCATCAGTGGATCACCTCCGCAGGTACACTGCTGGCAGAGCACTTTAAGTCAGTATCACTGCTAATGTTTTATTCTTCTCTCAAAGAGGAGAACTTTTCATACGTGAGGAGGCATGCTCAGAAGATGTTGGTTCTCTTTGGATCTAATGACATATGTGAACAAACATTTTCTGTGATGAAGTTTAACAAATCCAGATACAGATCCTCTCTCACTGATGATCACCTGTCAGCTGTCCTTTGCATATCCACCTCAGATATTCAACCTGACTTCAGTGCACTTGTTCATGCCCAAAACAGACTAGTTTTCTCTCACTTAACAAGAAAAAAAAACGCAAATGTGGTGATTAGACTATATGCAAATAGTAATAGCAATTTGTATACAGTTAATTTAAAGCTGATCTTTGGAATACTGCAAAAAAATTGCATACTTTGTTCACAACTGTTCTTGTAAATGTTGATTAAAGTGTGATATATTGTTGGCGTTATTACTTTGCCTGCCTCACTTTTTCATTGCCTAACCATAACATTTACTCTTACCTGTAGAAGCTTATCAAATTAATATGAGTAGAATTAAGTTCAGGTTATTGGTCGGGCCCTCCACAACTGTCCATGTTTCTCATGTGGCCCTTCGGGAAAATTAATTGCCCACCCCTGCTCTATACCGATACAACTTAAGTAGAGATGAGACAGGAGACCGTGATGGAAAAGACGTGCGTACTTTACTGTGAGTTTCACAGGACAGAAACAACCAGCATGCAATGCAGGTAAACAGTGGGTCATTACGGATGCCCCGAGGGAACAAACTTAACTGGATATCAATACACAACAGATACCGCCTTGATTTTTGACCCATTATATACTCGCGTTAGTACATCTATCACTCCGTTTTAATTTTTTCGGGCTCCCTATTTCCCTTGTAAAATAATCCCTTAGCTGTAGGTATCTAAAAATATCCTCATTTTTTAATCCATAAGTTTCTCTAAGGTCCTGAAAAGACATGTTTCCTTTCTTGAGTATTGTACACATGGCAGTGATTCCCTTCCTCTCCCAGTTTCTGTATGTCAGGTCACTCAAGTTTGGCTTGAATCTTTCAACATTTGCAATCCAGCTCAACAACCTCACTTCCTTTTCCAATCTATGCCTTTAATGAAATCAGCCCAGATAGTCAGTCTGTGGGAGGTTATTGGATCTATTGAACCTTTTAATGTTTTTTATCAATGTAATGTTGCCCAAAAGGGATTGCACTGGTTTATTTACCACCCTCATCTCAATCTCTTTCCATTTGGAGTTATAATCAGAATCAGGTTTGTACAGTTTGCGCAAACAGGGAATTTGACTCGGTAAAGTGGCTCTCAGTTGCTTACAAAGAATACACATCACAAAACAAACATAACAAAACAAAACAAAGCAAAACAAAACAATACAAACAGTCCGAACAGTGCGACGGTCTAAGAAAAGAAGTGCAGGTGTGCATATTACAATTATCCTGTGAGGGTGAAATAAGTAAACATAATTAAATATAATTATTAGGGGTGCACTGATATGGAAATTCTTGGCCGATACCGATATTTAAAATACCAATCTGGCCGATAGTCGATACCGATACCGATATTTGTTTATTTTCTATTTATGCACTATTTAAAAAATGTTCAGCCCTTCATCACTCTTATCTTTTAATGAGCACAAATTGAATCAGATTTATGAAACAATCTTTGATTTAACTAAACTTTATTTAACAGAGACATATTATGCCCATTTTACCGCAAGTTGAAATGGTTCCTTGGGATCTTAATGAAATGACTAACATATTTTGGTCAAAATACCACAAGGATAATTTAAAACAGCACCTTTTTACCCTGTCTAAAACAGCCCTGTTAAAGTAGCATTATAGAGAACGCTCTTCTCATTGATTTACGGTAGCAGTATTGGCCGTTTATTAGATGTGTTACGGCTTCTGTGTATATGACGTATGTTGTCAATTCCCTTGTTACCTGTGGATGAGACGGATGAATAGAGCCGATGCACATGAGAATAAAGTATTTAAATAAGTACAGACGCCACGCTCATACTTTTTACGTCAAGTTACACTGCGTGAGTCAAGATAACTTAACAAGCCCTCCTCAGTTTTACCTGTTTTTAGTGTCGGGCAGAAATCACATCGCGTCAACACCCACCGTGGCCCTTCGCGATGCTTGTTTTAATTAAACAGTCGAATTCCCCTGGTCCGCACCAGTTCTCAGTCAGCTGCTAGGCGCCAGCCGGAGGGTTCCCCCAGCGGTCGCCTTAGCTGAGGTGATCCGCGAGAAGGGCCCGACACGCGTCCAGAGTGGCCGCCACCGACCGCGTACCCGGTCCCGTGCCGGCGATTGACACCGAGAGAAAGAAAGCCCTCGCACCAGCGACGCCGTTAGGTGCCACCGGATGAGGACCTCCCGGTGCCGCACACTGAGCCTCCGGCGGCGCGGAGAGGAGGGCGACGGAGCGACTGCTCCCCCAGCCACGGCACGTGCCCAGCGGTTTTACCACAAATATGAACATCGGCCAATGATATCGGTGAAAGTCAAGTTTTCTACCGATAAGCCGATATCAGTTAACGAGGCGAATATCGGCCGCTACCGATGTTCGGCCGATAAATCGGTGCATCCCTAATAATTATAATATATATTATATATAATATAATATAATTTCGGGAGTAACTGTACAGTGGTTATTATAAGGATCCAGAGATATTGCACAGTGCCACAGTGGGTTGGCTGTTCAGTAGTGAGACGGCGAGGGGGAAGAAACTATTTTTGTGTCTGAAGGTTTTGGTGAACAGAGATCTGTAGCGCCTACCAGAGGGGAGGAGTTTGAAAAGGTTGTGTCCAGGGTGAGAGGGGTCTGCAGTGATTTTTCCTGCCCGTTTCCTGACTCTGGAGGTGTACAGGTCCTGGATGGTGGGCAGGTTGGCACCGATGTTCTTTTCTGCAGACCTGACTGTCCGCTGGAGTCTATTTTCATCCAATTCGGTGGCCGACAGTTATGGATGTGCAGAGAACAGACTCGATGACTGCAGTGTAAAACAGGATCAGCAGCTCCTGAGGCAGGTTGTGCTTCCTAAGCTGACGCAGGAAGTACAACCTCTGCTGTGCCTTCTTGAGAATTGTGTTGATGTTCGGTTCCCACTTCAGGTTCCTGGAGATTGGGGATCCCAGAAACCTGAATGATTCCACAGCTAACACAGAATTGTTGAGTATGGTGAGGGGGTGCAGTGCTGGGGGGCTCCTTCTGAAGTCCACTGTCATCGCCACGGTTTTAAGTGTGTTAAGCTCTAGGTTGTTGCGACCGCACTACAGGACCAGCTGTTCGACCTCCCGCCTATATGCAGACTCATCATTATCCTGGATGAGGCCGATGACTGATGTGTCGTCTGCAAATTTGAGGATTTTAACAGATGGGTCTCCTGAGGTGCAGTCGTTTGTGTAGAGGGAGAAGAGCAGTGGGGAGAGCACGCATCCCTGAGGTGCACCAGTGCTGACTGACCGGGTGCTGGATGTTATTTCACCCAGCCTCACCTGCTGCTTCCTGTCTATCAGGAAGTTTTTGATCCACTGACGAGTGGAGCCAGGCACAGTGAGCTGGATGAGTTTGGTGAGGAGGACTTCTGGGATGATGGTGTTGAACGCCGAGCTGAATACCACGAACAGCATCCTTGCATAGGTCCCTGGGGAGTCGAGGTGTTGCAGGATGAAGTGCAGCCCCATGTTGAAAGCATCATCCACTGACCTGTTAGCCCGGTAGGCAAACTGCATGGGGTCCAGCAGGGGGCCTGTGATGTCCTTCAGATGGGTCAACACCAGTCTTTCAAAGGATTTCATGACCACAGACGTCAGGTCAACGGGTCTGTAATCATTCAGTCCGGTGATGCAGTGTTTCTCAGGGACTGGGATGATGGTGGAGCATTTGAAGCAGGAGGGGACTTCACACAGCTCCAGAGATCTGTTGAAGATCCGTGTGAAGATGGGAGCCAGCTGACCTACGCAGGCTTTCAGACAGGAGGGTGACACACCGTCTGGGCCTGGTGCCTTCCTTGTCTTCTGTCTCTGAAAGAGCTGGCACACATCCTCTTCAAGGACCGTCATTGCTGGTGGGGAGTCAGGGGGGAGGGGGGAGGTGATAACAGGGGGTGCAGATTAATGTCTGAAGTCTGAGTTGGAGCGGGTGAGAGGTGTTAATGTGGGGCGATCAAACCTGCAGTAGAACATATTCAGATCCTCAGCCGGTTTAGGGTTCTCCATGGGGCGGGGGGAGGTTTTCCTGTAGTCAGTGATGTCCTGCAGGCCTCTCCACACTGATGCAGGGTCGTTAGCTGAAAACCTGTTTTTCAGCTTTTCAGAGTAGTTCCGCTTTGCCACTCTGATCTCCTTAGTCAGTGTGTTTCTGGCCTGGTTGAACAGGATCCTGTCCCTACTCCTGAAGGCCTCCTCTTTGGCTTGACGAAGCCGCTTGAGCTTTGCTGAGAACCACGGTTTATTGTTATTAAAGATGCAGTACGTTTTGGTGGGTACGCACATGCCTTCACAAAAACTGATATATGACGTCACAGTGTCCGTGAGTTCGTCCAGTGATGAAGATGAAGCCTCAAAAACACTCCAGTCAGTGCAGTCAAAGCAGGCCTGTAGCTCCAGCTTTGACTCGTTGGTCCATTTCCTCACAGTTTTCACCAGAGGCTTTGTCGATTTTAACTTCTGCCTGTAGCTTGGAAGGAGATGAAGCAGGCAGTGATCGGAGAGTCCCAAAGCTGCACGGGGGACACAGCGATATGCATTCTTCAGTATTGTGTAGCAATGGTCCAGTGTGTTTTTTTCCCTGGTGGGACACTTAATGTGCTGCCTGTATTTTGGCAGTTCACGGCTGAGATTTGCTTGGTTGAAATCCCCAAGAATAATCAGAAGAGAGTCCGGGTGTTTTCGCTCCGTGCTGGTAATCTGGTCAGCCAGGTGCCGTTGTGCCTCGCTCACGCAGGCTTGAGGTGGTATGTACACGCCGACCAGAATAAAGGAGGAAAACTCCCGCGGTGAGTAAAATGGTTTGCAGTTTATGGAAATGGCTTCTAGCGGAGGAGTGCATATTTTCCATAGCACTGTTGCATATGTACACCAACTTTCGTTGATGTAAAAGCAGATTCCTCCTCCCCTCGTTTTCCCCGTTAGTTCCGTAACGCGGTCCGCGCGGTGGAGTTGGAAGCCCGGCAGATGAAGGATGCTGTCAGGGATGCACTCACCAAGCCAGGTTTCAGTGAAGCACAGGGCAGAAGATCCTGATAAATCCCTGTTTATCTTCTTTAGGAGCAGCAGTTCATCCATTTTGTTGGGCAGAGAGCGGCCGTTTGCCAGGTGTAACGCCGGGAGCGGAGTTCGGAACCCCCGCTTTCGCAGTCTAACCAGCGCGCCAACGCGCTTCCCTCGCCTGCGTCTCCTCCAAGCTCCACAGAGAGCTGCGGCTCCTCCGACCAAAATCTCCAAAAAAGTGTCTGGGTCTGTAAAGTCCGGTGAAAGGGTCCGCGGAATGGAACGTCGGACATTCATAAGTTTTTCTCTAGATAAAGTAATCGTAGAGGGAGTGCTGGAGACCGTATAAACAAAAACATGAAAAGCACGAAAGAGCGCAACACCGTGGCCGCCATGCGCGGCACCATCTGGGATTTATGGAATATACACCTGTGTATAGATTTTTGTGAAGATCGGTCAATGTGAACACGTTCCGGGGTCTTGGGGGCCCCATTGAGCCATTTTGTGACGCCCATTGAAAATTCAGATATGACTTTAAATACTCACGTTTCAGTTGATCACAGTAAATCTGTTTCTGCAGAATAATAATCTGTGTAACGTAGTCAAGTCAAATAGTTTGGCGAGTGAAACGACTTTACAAACAATCAGATATCTTACGTGGTGGAGCTTATCCTCCAAACACACTCAACTCTAACGCTTTCCCCCGCTGGGTGGACCGGATCATGTTGGTTCATGTCGGGTCAATAACTCCGTAAGGCCCCGTTAGCATCGCCTGCAGGCTAGCGGAGCTAAACTAACAAGCCATGTACAGGTACCTGCTCATCACTACTAACACAAAAATACAGTACTAAACTTGACTTACCACAGAAACGGGAGCGCAGACGTCTTTAGCTTCTCTGTCAGGAGAACAAACCGAAGATCAAACTTATTCATCCGATATGTGAGTGAAACCTGTCCACAGACTCAGGTCGTGTTAGCCTGTTAGCTCAGGTGGAGCCGAGCAGGCAACAGGCTCAGAGCTGGAGTCGCGATTCTCATTATTTAAGTCCAGTTGCTAGGCAGATTTCGTGGGGCACATCTGAAAGTGCCCCCCCACCCAATGTTAACTTCGGCCTGTGTGGTTCACGCTCATTGGTGTTTTGATGGCAACAGTCTTAAGCTTGGGCCGTTGCCTCCAGAGCAGAGACGGACGGCAAGAGAGAAGCTCAGTTCACAGAGCAAGCACACAAACAGAAACACACACGAGTCAAATGACTCCAAAACAGTTTATTCACACATTCACGCTACTTTGCATATTAAATGAAATCAAATATATTTTGCCACAAAGTACAGATGTATTGAGCTTTCTGCACAACAGCGCCATCTGGATGTGGTGGGGCAGTGCCCCACATGCCCCTAATGTAGAAACGCCACTGCTGAATAATAATCCTTACAATTTCAATAGGGCCTCACCCTGTCAATGCTCGGGCCCTTATAAGTGACACGAACGCACCACAATAAAAGTAAAAGTATTGAAGTGAATTGTCAATTTCTTGAAAAAACGATTTATGTTTTTTTTTATCGTGTGGGAGATATCAACTTTACTCAAAATCCCTATAGCTATAAGGTTTTGATATCACACATGATGTAGATTAAAGTAAGATGTTTATTACTGTACAGTATTTGTATATTATGTGATGAAAATACATATTAGGCTATAACATCTATTCATTAAATCGTCATTGATAAAATAATAGTAATAATGATATTTATTATTATAATAAGGCCCGAGCACTGACATACAGTGAGGCCCCATTGGAATTGTAAGGATCATTATTATTATTCAGGCAAATTAATTGGCTTTTCGAGGGCTTTAACATGCTCAAATTCGCATCTCCTGCGCAGAAGTGGACCGCGCACTTCCTGCGTAGAAGTGGAATGCGCACCTCCTGCGCAGAAGTGAACTGCGCAGGATTAATTTAATTTAATTTAATCTTATTTAAAAAATATGTATATTTAATTTGTTTTATAGCTTTTTTTTTACAATTGGTTCTCTGCCCACAAAAATACGTAATGATATGATATAACGATACAGTTTAAAGATGTCTGTTATTATGATTATTAGTATACAGTCCGTCTGTATCCACTAGGTGGCGTTGCAGGGACAGTGATTGTGATGGCTCACATACAAGTGACCCACCCAACTTTACACAATGTATTATAAGTCATACTTCATTCATACAGGCTGTGCGTCTCTACCCACAGGATCTGCTCATGCAGTTTAACGCATCTCTCTATATGGCTTTAAAGACTCTAACTGGCCCCGTCTATGTGGCCACACTGACCCCACCCGCACCCACAAACACACACGAAAAATTCGATGGTTCACACACATGGACATTCAAATAAAATCACTGCAATGTAATGGACTATTGTCCACTGTATTGTACTTCTCAGTTTAGACACTAGGTGGCGCCCATCTCACCCCTGACCTGCCAGATGTCCCTCAAAACACCGCCACGCCTCCCGCCCTGAGCGACGCAATGGAGGCGCACTGTCAACGGTCCGCTCCAGGGCAGGGGGACGTGGCGGCGTAAGTGGACCAGACCTTCGAATTTTTTTCTGTATGTGGCCCTCGGGATAAAAAGTTTGGACACGCCTGACCTAAACACTGCCAGCCTAAATCCTATTATTTCAACACTGTATCCAACTAGTGCTAATTCAGCTGACCTCTGGGAAATAGGTTGTACTTACTTGGTGCCAAAATATGGATAAATGCAAGTACAATTAAAGTTATTGAAGGATTTATTAACGGATTCTTCTATAAAGCTGTTAATAAAAATAGAAAGACCTTCTGTGCAGGCACGCAAACGATTAAACAATAAGGAAGGAGCTGCACATATTGTGTAAGCTACAGACAGAAAAAAACAAGTTTCTCACAATGGGAAATGCTGTTTGCCTTCAAATAATGAAATGCTTGCATCAAATGATAGCAAAAAGATATTTTAATACTTGGTTATATTTTTCCATACATAGCTGAAAATATAAGGAAACTAGAGATCAACATCAGATTTCATTTTTTGTTTCCCTTAACAAATTCCTGTATTGATCAGTTTATTGGTATACGTGTGTAATGTCCACACTGTATTTACAAGGGCTATCACCAATACCACTCGTAGACACTCGGTCTGCGTGGCATGGCTCCCTCATGCTCCAGCTCCTCCGGGGCTGGACTCTCCAGTAGCTCCTTCGAACTGGTTCCCCTGGTCAATGGATCAGGCTGAGAAAAAGCAGGCGCATTGTGCAGCAGATTGTAGAGGCGATTCCTGCGATTCCTGTTCTTATTGCCTCTTCTGCATGGGGGACGATAAACAAAGAGTCAGGAAGGATGGCATTGTAAATGAGAAACTCTGAATATCAAGCTTTTCCACCAATTTGGAACCTACTACAAATTATTATCACTGAACTAAACAGAAGCAAAACAAAACCCTAATAAAAGAACTGATTTATTTTTAAATTAATGGATTCTAGTTAATCAAAGTTAAAAATATCCTGCTAGCAGAAAAGATAAATATCAAAATCACAGAGACACTCTCCTCAAGTTTCAGAGAAACCTAACACCAACAGGATCCTTCAAATCAGACAGCGTTGTCATCTCATACCTTCCGTCGAAGTCTGCCTTCTCTTGAGGAGGGGTGGAGGGTTGTGGTGAGGGGCTGGATTGCAGCGCTGAGAAGCGGTTGAGGCCCGCAGAGATGAAACGTTAAAAGAGAGAAAAGTGAAAATTAACGATTGTGGGTGATCAGAGTCAAGGTCCAGTCATTAAGAGGAAGATGCTTCACCTGACTCCGTGTACAGGATATGCTGTAAGTTACTGTTTTATATCAGGGTTTCATCAAGTTAAATTTAAAACCATTTTAAGAACATAATGAAGGAAATTCTGGTAAAATGTAAGGGATATGAAAGACTACCAGACTCCCAGATTTCGAACAAGCTTCATATCTTAGATGAATCAGTGACAACTACAGCTCCAAACAGTGACACGACTCCTGATCAGCAGGTCATGTAGTGTGAACTGCACAGTGATCTGATAGGTTTGAAAGTCATGTGGTGTGACCTCACCTGAGTCACCGGCCTTGGCTCCTCCACCACTGCCCTTCACCAATGTGACTTGAGCCCAGGGGCCCTGCTGGATCTTCTAGTCTATTTGAAGCTGCACTTTTCTCGGCTCCTCCTTCTCTTTAATCTTTGCCTCCTTGTGGACAATGGTTATCGGACCCTGCTCGGGTCCTCTGGACACCCAGTTGTTCTGAAAAAAAAAAAATGTACAGAACCACATAATAACTCCTTAACAACAGCAGTGTAGATATTCATTGAACAGAATATGAACAGAATATGTAGTATCATGTTCCTGGTCATCAGACAAATCGGGTGAAATAAATCTCCGTGGTAAAAATCCATCTTACTTTGAAGAATTTTAATGTTGGACTCGTTACAATTGTGCAAATGAAAGAAAAATCGCGAAGACCGACGGAAATACGGAAATTGAATACTCACAATGATTTTCCTATATTTACAGATTTAAACAAAATTTTTACTGGAATTTCCAATACTTTGAAAATCTTCCATCACGTAGATTAACATTAATTATCAGAAAAGTCTGTATACGTAATTTATATGTATGCCCACTGCTTTGTGGATTACCGTTTCTGTATATTTGGTCGTACCTTAGTTTCTTGCGAAATTGGTTTCACTGGGAGGCTTTCCATCTTCATGTCTGGTTTCCGGGCATTCTCTGAGGTCTTCATCTTAAGATCTTGTTGAACAGACTGTCTCATGATGATCTTACTGGGTGGTGGTTGCCACGCCCCAGGGTTTATAAGCTTTACACAGGAAGAAAGGAAAGTAACACATTTTCAATTCCAGTGCTTAAGTTTGTGTGAGTTTCATAAGTAAGGCAACATAAATATCATTTAGGATACCCTCTCTTATCTAAGAAACTTGTTTACCAATATCTGTATAAATATCTGTATAAATATCATAAAATATTATCTGTTTCTGATTATACAGCAGAATCTTAACAAGTCCTGACGCTGCTTTAGGCTCCAGCTTTAATTCAAATGAACATTTCAAATATCTCAGATCAAACTATCTTTAATCAAAATTTCAGTTCAAGTAATTTAAATGTTTGAGGTCTGTAGCCAATTCTCCAGATTTTACCCGGCGGTCACGTCTGACAACGATTTAAGTTTCCATGGCACACGACCAGTTACCACATGGTAATTGTTTGTCATTGTTTTTGTGATTCCAATGTAGAAATATGAGCAAATCAACTATGATGGACAGAAAGTAAATAGCAGCTTCACGTCTCCTGTATGCAGTGCATTTGTACAATCCTCACAGTAGAAGGTTAGAAAAAGGTAGAATGGTAAGATCTGTGTCGAAGCCTCGGACAGCTCGTCTCACCTTGGAGACCTTTGGGATATTCCTGGGGTCGCTCGTCCTTCTTTTGTTCCTAGTTGGCACAGTGGTCCAGGGCTCCTCGTTCTGTACGCGCTTATCTCTCTGCTCACTTGGATCTGTGGAGACACACCCACTCAAAAAACAAAAAAACAAACGAACAGGGAAATAGAGGTTTAAGATTAGTTCACAGGAAATACAGTGCAGTCAAACGGCTGTGAAAGTGGCAGACAGAGTGACATATCTGACTGTTTCTGTGGCATGCTGCGTTACAAGATGAAATATTATAGCTCAGCTAGCAGATGGGAGGGAGTGAGGGGGCTTCCTGTCTGCTGTTGGGCATGAAAGCATCTCTGCAGGTTATATGGACAGTGTTGGGCCAGAGCCCAGCGGGGGGGCCACCAGACACTGAAGCCGAGAGGAACAAAGGGTTGTTAAACTTTGGGCGGGAAAACATCCTCCTGCAGGCTCAAGAATCTCCCCCTGGTGGTGGAAAAATGTCCTGGGGTTTTCCCAGAAGCCCCTGCTCAGTTCCAAGCCCCGCCCACTCAGATCCATTTCTGACACTCAATTGGCTTAAAGCCAGCATCATCCTATGACCAACTCCTCAAGGAGGAGGACCTCTCAGGTAGAACAAAACCACTGAGACCCCAATAATCGCTGCCATTTTACCCTGCTCTGAAGACAACACCAGGCCCCCTTCGGGGCCTCTCAGCTGATTCAGTTGCTAACGGGGGCAACCTTAACTTTTAGTTTATCAACCAGAGTTATTTTATTTCATTTCTTTTATTTCTTTATTCAGTCGACGTTTTTATTTTCAAAAGGACTTTTGCTCTTTTAACTTGAAAAGACCAAACAGGAAATTGCACACGGAACAATCTCAGACTCAGTTCCATTTTCCCCATGGACTTTAGTTTCTTTTTCCCAACGATCTACAAACGGCTTCCACAGCCGTCCCCTGCAGAAGCGCGAGATTCATTCCGCTGAGGAGCACGAGCTCCACATCCCTGAAGAAGAAGGACGACGTTCATCCCATCGAAGCAGCACGAGCAAATCCGCTGTTTGTCCGGTCCAGCGGCCGAAGACCGCTTGAGAGACCACGTGATTCACTGGCCCGACGCGCACGCACACCGCGAGGGTGGTACAGTAAGAGGCTTTATTGTCTGGGCAGATGTTAATCTAATACGTAGCGTATTGTTTTAATACTTGAATGTATTTGTTTTGTATGAGACCGCCGAGTCTCTAGTGTTAGCGGCGATTCGCCACTTCCGGTTTCCGGTTACGGCCTTGTGCCACAGTTTTTAAGCGCCGTGAGCAGCGTCTCCAGCTCATTGTGACCGTTTGAACAACTTTAAAGAGACTTTACCGGTCAAACCTCAGCACACAACGCCACTTGGGTGCTGAGTGGTAAAGTAAATGTAACTTGTCTCTGACGGTGCTTTTAAGAGCTTCTCTCTCTCCTTGTATGCTCTCTCTCTCTCTCTCCTTCTAAACCGACCTATACATACATCCGATCTGTATTTAGAATACAGTTCATGTAACATAGTTAAATCTATATTCAGAGAGGCTGGACACATCTGGAAGCCATGCGGCCGAATGCCAAAGCAGAGACAAAGAATTCTCTTTGTCTGAAAATCCCTTTGTGTAATTCATGTGACGACCACCAGTGTGAGCTCCGGCCACATGGTGTCATTAACATAGACTCCATTTTGAATAACGCAAGTTAAACCCACCATTTTGAGTCTATTATTGCCACGCCTCCTCTCTCCCTCTCCTCCCATTCTGGCTCTAAATTCATAACGGCTCCGCCATCTTGTTTTGTAGTCAATCCGCCATTTTGAGAGTTTTTAGGCCTTGATTCCACGAATCATGATCGGCCGCCATCTTAGATGTGACGTCACCAAGTGACTGCGTCATCGCCACGCCCTCTTTCTTTTTCTCTCTCTCTCTCTCGCTCTCTCACACACCCACACACCCACACACACACACACACAGACACACCCACACAGACACAGAGACACATTGATAGACACAGACAGATACACACACACAGATACACATAGATGAATACATGTGTTTTTCTGAATTGTGATAAGCGGCTGCTGTTGTTATCTTTGAAATATGGGAGTTTGTTAAAATGATGAATCATTAAATAACACTAACTGTATTTCACATGCATACACATAGACACACACACACAGAGAGACACTTTGACACAGACACACACACACACACACCGAGACAGACAGACATACATAGGTGGACCGCCGGTTTTACATGTATTTTCTGAATTGTGATAAGTGCTGCTGCTGTGTTTATCTTTGAAATATCGGAGCTTGTTAAAATGATGAATCATTGAATAACATTATAACTTTATTTCCCCTTTTTAATAAATGCTTTTGTAATTAAAGTATCTGTAGTCTGTGATTATTTGTACATATGTATGTGATTGCAGCTGGATTATGATTGCCTGTGCTCGAACTTAGTAGCCTTCACTGTTAATTAAATAATTATTAATATTAAATATTGAGATTATTGATTTGACATTTATCATTATGAGACTGATATTTATAGATTGTATCGTTGGTCCCTGTAACCAGGGTGGTGCCCCGCAACAATAAGCACTGATTACAGATTTGTATTATTCTTAATTGATAATTTTATTGTTTTCATTAATTATTTTAACTATTATTAATGGGTAACCGTATCATTTCTAATTAAATGTGTTACATTTCTTAATTAATAGCTTTATCATTTTTGATTATTTTTAAGAAATAATTGTTATTTTAATAATCATATTTCATGATTATTAATAATTAGCCAACGTCAATTCTACTCCTACTATTGCACAACATAAATGGTGCCCCCGTGTGAGGCATTCTAATTCCAGCTGTATCATAATACTGTACAATAATCCAGATTCTTTTCCCCCAGAAATTAATTTTTGAAGAAAAAGATATTAATTAATTTTTTTTTTTCTCCTTCCAAAACTTTTTTTTATCCCTCACAACATAAATGGATCCCCGTGTGAGGGCGGAACGCTTCACGCATGCAACATAAATGGTGCCGCTGCTTGAGGCTATCTAACTCCAGCTGTATCATAATACTGTGTACAATGATCCAGAAATAATTTTGAAAATTATTTCTCTGCAAATAATTTTTTTTTTAATTTCTAAATTCCCCTGCACCTTTGCAACACAGGTACACTCGTGCCTTGCATATCTGTGGTTGGCTGCAGAGTGCAATCGGTGGTTGTGTATTCGCGATGCACAATATTTATGATTAATTTCTTAAAGAGAAAAATAATTTTGGAAATTTATTTCTCTTTGAATTTTGTATTTGTAATCCCTTTGCACCTGTGCCAAACAGGTATACTATTGCCTTGTGTATCCGTGGTTGGCTGCTTATTGCATATTAGTGGTTGTGTCATATCAATGCACAATAATTATAATTAATTTTCTTAAGAGAAAAATAATTTTGGAAATTTATTTCTCTTTTTGAATTTTCTTTATTCTTAATTCCCTTTGCTAAGCAGGCGTTGTGTATAGCTATGGTTGGTTGCTGACTACGTTTCAGTAGGTTAGTAATATTTTTATTGGAGAATTTCTGCATGCTTTGAATTTCAAGGAGACTAACTAGATTTGAGAGACTAGTTACGAGTAGACTAGTTGTTAACCAACTAGGTCTAAAGGATTGAGCCATCGAGCTATCCTACATAGCGCTACTATATAGACACAGAGTGAAGCTCACCTGTGCATCTTGTGTAGTGTTTATTAAATTTTTATCCGCTTTTAACCTAAGCAAGCTTGAGCGGCCCACCAGGTTCTTTTCGCACTCAGAAGAGTAGCCTGGACCATCCTGGGGCAAGGGCTCCCTCAAGGCCAGACGACCTGTCAGAGACAGTCGCCAGTCTGAGCAATTTTTATAGAAATGCTATAATTAAGTTTTTGTCCGCTTTTATCTAAGCAAGCTTGAGCAGCCCACCAGGTGTTTGCGCACTCAGAAGATGAGTAGCATGGACCACACTGGGGCAGGGCTCCCTCAAGACCAGACGACCTGTCAGAGACAGTCGCCAGTCTGATCAATTTTTCTAGTGATGAAGTGAGTGAGTTGAGTGAGTATGATTTAAGTACCTGCGATCGTAAGATTAAAGAACTGTCCATTCACCTGATCAACCCCACTGGCCCGCATCCAAAAATACCCCATGCTCTGGGTCAACTGACACTCCTCTACCAGCAGAGAGCCGAGCTGCAGGCCCAAGAACATGCGAAGGAGCTCCAGGCCATGCAAGCAGCATGTCGAGCGGAGCAGGAGAAAAACTCCCACCTGCGGCATATCATCGAGACCCGCACAGAACAGGACCAGGCGGTGCAGGAGCACGAAGCTCTGCAGGGAAGGTCAAAGGTCAGCAGAAAGGGGGGCACAGTCAAACAGAGCTGCCCCCCCTCGAGCTGATACCCCTGATGACAGGGCCAGGAGCTGACGTCATTCCCGGTGGAGCCAGCGGAACAGAGACACTGGGAGAAAAGCTGCGAGCACAGCTACGCAACCCTCTTGCAGAGGAAGCTTTGCTCTGGAGAGCCAGACACACCCAGCAGTCGACCGCTCCAACCCCCTCAACACCAAAGGGGGGGCCGGACTCAACCCCTAGACGTGCAGTGACCTGGGACCGCTATGAGGCACTCCAAATGCCTTTCCAGCGGACACACAGCATCCACTCCAGCCAGAAGGAACACATCCTGCACGGAGCCATGCTGATCCACACCACAACGACGGAAGGAATCCGTCCTGGAGGGCTGAAGGAGATTTCCCAGTCTGCCACTCAGGCAGGGGCGCACCATGACTCACGGTCGCGTCCTGGATGGTCCTCCACTCCCGGTGCAAGAGATGGTGGCCACAAAGATGAATACTGTTGCACACACAATTCAGAAGACCCTGATGACTCAGCACCCCCTCAAAGAGAGGAAATCTGCACCCGGCAGCTAGAGCCCCTTAAAAAAGACATTTATCGCTTCGACCCAGACAACCGAGGGTTCAACGAAGACGACACCGTGGTTCTGGCAGTTCAAATCCAACTAAATGTGGACCCGGCGCTGGAAGATGACAACTTTCCCCACGCCAAGATGAACCCCAGCAAAGAGAACCAGGAACAGCGACCCTTCCAACAGGGCGCCCCACAAAACCAAGGGGGTGAGGATTTCAACCAGCCCCACAAACAGTTTCGACCTCAGCACCTGAATCCCTCTCAACAGAGGAGTAGGGGCTGGAACAGACGGAAACCCTATCAGTACCAGGAGTATAGATGTGGTGACCGAAATCCAACACATGGGATGCATCCTGGGACAGAGGAGTAAATACGGAGATGTGTGGATGAAGCAATGAGAGACATTGTGCCACGTGTTCCTCCAGGCTCCACTGAGAGACCAGACACTTAACCCCGTTGGCGAAACTAGGAGCAGACGCCCTCCTTCTCCACTCCCAAAGATGACTTCAATGACGGGGAAGGACCAAGGCGCTGCCAGAAACCCCCTCTCACCTCCACATCTGAAAAGGGGGGGAAGAAATCCCAACTTTAAAACAAAAAAAAAACGCTCAAACCACTCACTCCATCAATAGCTGCATGCTTTAGACCCTCTGTCAGTAAATTGTATAACGTAGTTCAGGTAGTGAACCTCCTTAGACCTCGTTGAGGATTTTGAAGTCGTTACCACTACGGTTGTGCAGCCCTCACAGGTACACTTGGCAATTCAGTCTTGGCAGTGAAATTCCAATATCTGTAGATCTGAAAACCTAGAAATAGGATTTATCATAAATTCACAGATTAGCGAACAACAGAACGTGACTCGCCGTTCTAAATGTTTTGGTTTGACAGGATAACACACATATTTACCTCAAAACACCAGCACCTACTCAAACATTTTCTTCTGTTCGTGTTTCCACTTTTCTTTCATTTCACTCTTCACCGAAATTCATTGGTATTTTAACAATAACTGCCGATAAGCATTATGTGAAATTGAAAGTGTGTGCCGTGTTTTAGAATATATGTTATTTAGCCTGTCTGCCCAGACAATTACCTCTCTCTGTTTAGACTCATGCCTCGAAGACATTTATGCCTCTCTGCCTCATAATGAACTAACTTTCACTGCTTCAACTCCACTCAAGGATTACCTCTCATGGATTATCACTGGACTCTCGACCATAGTTTGCCCTGGAGACCGGGGTCACAGCCCACTCTCCAGACCAAAAGGGGGACTGTTGGGCCAGAGCCCAGCGGGGGGGCCACCAGACACTGAAGCCGAGAGGAACAAAGGGTTGTTAAACTTTGGGCGGGAAAACATCCTCCTGCAGGCTCAAGAATCTCCCCCTGGTGGTGGAAAAATGTCCTGGGGTTTTCCCAGAAGCCCCTGCTCAGTTCCAAGCCCCGCCCACTCAGATCCATTTCTGACACTCAATTGGCTTAAAGCCAGCATCATCCTATGACCAACTCCTCAAGGAGGAGGACCTCTCAGGTAGAACAAAACCACTGAGACCCCAATAATCGCTGCCATTTTACCCTGCTCTGAAGACAACACCAGGCCCCCTTCGGGGCCTCTCAGCTGATTCAGTTGCTAACGGGGGCAACCTTAACTTTTAGTTTATCAACCAGAGTTATTTTATTTCATTTCTTTTATTTCTTTATTCAGTCGACGTTTTTATTTTCAAAAGGACTTTTGCTCTTTTAACTTGAAAAGACCAAACAGGAAATTGCACACGGAACAATCTCAGACTCAGTTCCATTTTCCCCATGGACTTTAGTTTCTTTTTCCCAACGATCTACAAACGGCTTCCACAGCCGTCCCCTGCAGAAGCGCGAGATTCATTCCGCTGAGGAGCACGAGCTCCACATCCCTGAAGAAGAAGGACGACGTTCATCCCATCGAAGCAGCACGAGCAAATCCGCTGTTTGTCCGGTCCAGCGGCCGAAGACCGCTTGAGAGACCACGTGATTCACTGGCCCGACGCGCACGCACACCGCGAGGGTGGTACAGTAAGAGGCTTTATTGTCTGGGCAGATGTTAATCTAATACGTAGCGTATTGTTTTAATACTTGAATGTATTTGTTTTGTATGAGACCGCCGAGTCTCTAGTGTTAGCGGCGATTCGCCACTTCCGGTTTCCGGTTACGGCCTTGTGCCACAGTTTTTAAGCGCCGTGAGCAGCGTCTCCAGCTCATTGTGACCGTTTGAACAACTTTAAAGAGACTTTACCGGTCAAACCTCAGCACACAACGCCACTTGGGTGCTGAGTGGTAAAGTAAATGTAACTTGTCTCTGACGGTGCTTTTAAGAGCTTCTCTCTCTCCTTGTATGCTCTCTCTCTCTCTCTCCTTCTAAACCGACCTATACATACATCCGATCTGTATTTAGAATACAGTTCATGTAACATAGTTAAATCTATATTCAGAGAGGCTGGACACATCTGGAAGCCATGCGGCCGAATGCCAAAGCAGAGACAAAGAATTCTCTTTGTCTGAAAATCCCTTTGTGTAATTCATGTGACGACCACCAGTGTGAGCTCCGGCCACATGGTGTCATTAACATAGACTCCATTTGAATAACGCAAGTTAAACCCACCATTTTGAGTCTATTATTGCCACGCCTCCTCTCTCCCTCTCCTCCCATTCTGGCTCTAAATTCATAACGGCTCCGCCATCTTGTTTTGTAGTCAATCCGCCATTTTGAGAGTTTTTAGGCCTTGATTCCACGAATCATGATCGGCCGCCATCTTAGATGTGACGTCACCAAGTGACTGCGTCATCGCCACGCCCTCTTTCTTTTTCTCTCTCTCTCTCTCGCTCTCTCACACACCCACACACCCACACACACACACACACAGACACACCCACACAGACACAGAGACACATTGATAGACACAGACAGATACACACACACAGATACACATAGATGAATACATGTGTTTTTCTGAATTGTGATAAGCGGCTGCTGTTGTTATCTTTGAAATATGGGAGTTTGTTAAAATGATGAATCATTAAATAACACTAACTGTATTTCACATGCATACACATAGACACACACACACAGAGAGACACTTTGACACAGACACACACACACACACACCGAGACAGACAGACATACATAGGTGGACCGCCGGTTTTACATGTATTTTCTGAATTGTGATAAGTGCTGCTGCTGTGTTTATCTTTGAAATATCGGAGCTTGTTAAAATGATGAATCATTGAATAACATTATAACTTTATTTCCCCTTTTTAATAAATGCTTTTGTAATTAAAGTATCTGTAGTCTGTGATTATTTGTACATATGTATGTGATTGCAGCTGGATTATGATTGCCTGTGCTCGAACTTAGTAGCCTTCACTGTTAATTAAATAATTATTAATATTAAATATTGAGATTATTGATTTGACATTTATCATTATGAGACTGATATTTATAGATTGTATCGTTGGTCCCTGTAACCAGGGTGGTGCCCCGCAACAATAAGCAATGATTACAGATTTGTATTATTCTTAATTGATAATTTTATTGTTTTCATTAATTATTTTAACTATTATTAATGGGTAACCGTATCATTTCTAATTAAATGTGTTACATTTCTTAATTAATAGCTTTATCATTTTTGATTATTTTTAAGAAATAATTGTTATTTTAATAATCATATTTCATGATTATTAATAATTAGCCAACGTCAATTCTACTCCTACTATTGCACAACAACAGGAAGTCTACAGACTGGTTTCCTGAGTTACTATAGCTGTGTCGATGTGGTTCTAAACCTTAAAGAGGATTTAGACTGCAGGCCTGACCTGGCTGTCTCTCGGTTTCATTGGAGAGCAGTTGTTTCTCCCCTTTTCTCGGCTCCTCCTGCTCGTCAATGGTATTTGGACCCTGCTCGGGTCCTCTGGACACCCAGTTGTGCTGAAGAAAAAAAAATGTACAGAACCACAATGACTTCAAACCTGAATCAGACAGATTCTGTAGTGTTAAACAGATTTCTTTGCTCTTTATCTTTGACAGATCAGAGAATTTAGGAGCACAGTCCTAGATATATTTTGGCATAAACAGAGGACTCACCAATCTCAGGTCTATAATATCCTGCAACATCAACCGTATTTGAGACGAAGTTTTCCCCTCTTTGACGATTTTTTCAATCTTGTTAAAATACTCATCCATCTGAGGCTGGTGAGACACAGAGGGAGACAGATGGTTAATTTGAGACATGAAGTTCATGTTCAGAATGTCTCCATTCAATCTACCAGACACTGCTGACAAAAAGTTCGCAGCCTTGCCCATGGTGGTGAGCAGGCTGCACAGACACTCTACAGACTCTTCGTCTTGGTGGTTCAGCAGCCTGACCACGCAGTCATGCATGATGGCATCTTGACCTTGAAGATTTCGCCGATGAACTTGATGTTTCCAACGAAACGCCGTCGGATAATGTCCTCGGCCTTCTGCAGATTTATCAGAAGTCGGTGACGATCCGTCAAATGGGACCAAGGAAACAAACCTATGGACAGAGTTGAAACCAAAACTAAAAGACATTTCGGGAAAGATCCGGCGTCACACTTAAGTCAGGTAAATCAGGCTTGAAACAATCATTGAAACATTTAGTGTAACCAATGACACTGACACGATATGCAGATCTAGTTGCTTTCAGACATGTACATGAGAACTGAGGTCCGGGCTCCCCGCTTCGTGCGCTCGAGCCTGTTGTTGCTCGGCGGCCGGTGAAAATGGAAAAACTGCGACAGAGTTGCAAAGCGTTTGACTTTTTTTTTTTTCAATCTCCCCACGCCACCCTCCAAGTTGCGCGTCGGTGTGACGTAGGACCCCTGGGATGCCCGCGTCTTTAATACTGAATTAAAGAAATAAAAGAAAATGGAATTAAAACAAACGTCTGTAATTGCTCCCTAAAATTACCTCTGGATCAACTAACTGGAAAGGTCAGCTCTATCTTCAGGGAATCGGGAATGGGCTGCGATTATTGATGAGCAGCCCCTCTTATTAACCTGTGGAGGCCCAGCCTCCTTGAGGTGTGGTCCTGGGATGAAACTGGCTTTAAGCCAATTGAGTGTCAGAGGTCAGATCAGAGTGGGAACGGCCAGGAGCAGAGCAGGGGTTTCTGGGGAAACCCCAGGGATGAAGTTACTACCAGAGGAGATGCTATCTCCATGCTTGATCTTAGCTGGAGACTTTAGAGCTGGTTTCATCTTGGCTCACAGGCCTTACTTTTACGACTCATTGTGTGGATCCCACCACATGGCCAGTTCAGCAGGGACTCTTGCCCAACACTTGTCAGTTCGGGGTCCCAGCGACCCCGCGACTCGCGACGCGGGGCCGGTCCGGGCTCCACGCTTCGTGCGCTCGAGCCTGTTGTTGCTCGGCGGCCGTTGAAAATTAAAAAACTACGATACAAATGGCAAAGCGTTTGACTTTTTTTTTTTCATCTCCCCACGCCACCCTCCAAGTTGCGCGTCGGTGTGACGTAGGCCCCCTTGGATGCCCGCGTCGGGGAGTCTCTTCGGCCTGGGTCTCGGCGACCCGAAGGCTCGCGCCGGGAGGCTCGCGCTGCCGCTCGAGTTGACGGCCGTCTCTCCGAATGGGGGTCTCCGCGACCCCGAGACTCGCGACGCGGGGCCTTCCTGGCTCCCCGCTTCGTGCGCTCGAGCCTGTTGTTGCTCGGCGGCCGTTGAAAATTAAAAAACTACGATACAAATGGCAAAGCGTTTGACTTTTTTTTTTCATCTCCCCACGCCACCCTCCAAGTTGTGCGCCGGTGTGACGTAGGACCCCTGGGATGCCCGCGTCGGGGAGTCTCTTCGGCCTGGGTCTCTGCGACCCGAAGGCTCGCGCCCGGGGGCTCTCGCTGCCCCTCGAGTTGACGGCCGTCTCTCCGAATGGGGGTCTCCGTGACCCCGAGACTCGCGACGCGGGGCCTTCCTGGCTGCCAGTGTCGTGTACCCGAGCCTGTTGTTGCTCAGCGACCGTTGAAAATGAAAAAACTACGACACAATGGCAAAGCGTTTGACTTTTTTTTTTCAATCTCCCCACTCCACCCTCCAAGTTGCGCGCCGGTGTGACGTAGGACCCCTGGGATGCCCGCGTCGGGGAGTCTCTTTGGCCTGGGTCTCTGCGACCCGAAGGCTCGCGCCCGGGGGCTCGCGCTGCCCCTCGAGTTGACGGCCGTCTCTCCGAATGGGGGTCTCCGTGACCCTTGGACTCGCGACACGGGGCCTTCCTGGCTGCCAGTGTCGCGTCCCCGAGCCTGTTCTTGCTCGGTGAGGAGAAGAAGGAGAAGGAAAAGGAGAAGGATAAGAAAAAGAAGACTCTTGCGCAGTAATAATAATAAAAAAAGAAACTAATTTGTACTATTTCTCTTACAGCCGAACGACACGCGCAAAGACGTAGGGTAGGTGTGTCGTGGGCCCTGTCGCTTGTCGGTTGGGGTCCCAGCGACCCCGAGACTCGCGACGCGGGGCCTTCCTGGCTGCCAGTGTCGTGTACCCGAGCCTGTTCTTCCTCGGTGAGGAGAAGAAGGAGAAGGTGAAGGAGAAGGATAAGAAAAAGAAGACTCTTGCGCAGTAATAATAATAAAAAAAGAAACTAATTTGTACTATTTCTCTTACAGCCGAACGACACGCGCAAAGACGTAGGGTAGGTGTGTCGTGGGCCCTGTCGCTTGTCGGTCGGGGTCCCAGCGACCCCGAGACTCGCGACGCGGGGCCTTCCTGGCTGCCAGTGTCGTGTACCCGAGCCTGTTGTTGCTCAGCGACCGTTGAAAATGAAAAAACTGAGATACAAATGGCATAGCGTTTTTTTTTGTAATCTCTGGCCGCCCACGTTGCGTACTCGAGCCTGTTCTTGCTCGGTGATGCGAAGAACAAGAAAAAGAAGACGAGACGAACAAGAAGGAAACTCATTTTTATTTTATTTTTATATAGCTGCACACGACACGCGCGAAGACGTATGGCCCCCGTCTCTTGTCGTTCGGGGTCTCCGTGACCCTGATACTCACGACGTCGGGCCCGCCCGGCCGCGCGCGTTCCGTACATGAGTCTGATTTTGCTCGGTGATGCGAAGAAGAAGAAGAAGAAGAAGAAGAAGACGAAGAAGAAGAAGAAGAAGAAGAAGAAGAAGAAGACGAAGACGAAGACTCCAGCTCAGTAATAATAATAAAGAAAAAATTAATTATTTTTTATTTTATTTTTGTATAGCTGCATAAGACACACGCAAAGACGTAGGGCACGTCTCTTGTCGTTCGGGGTCCCCGTGACCCGAGTGCAAGGGCCGCGAGCATCCCCGGCTGCCAGTGTTGTGTGCTGGAGCCTGTTCTTGCTCAGTGATAATACAAATAATAACTATAAGAAGAAGAAGAAGAAGAAGAAGAAGAAGAAGAAGAAGAAGAAGAAGAAAATGCGGTGGCACACGTTTTAGTCTTTTTAAAAAAAATAATTTGTATTGCTTCACACGCGAAGACGGGAGACTGTCACACGCACACAAACGCATGCTGGGTCAACCAGACCCTGGGACAACACAAGGGTTAAGTACATGTTGTGATTTATTAACCTCAGGACCTGTTCAGGAAGGTCCGCAGCATCCTGAACAAGCTGACGCCTCAGAAGTACATCCAGCTGAGGAATCAGTTGTTGGACTTGACCATCAATACGGAGGAACGGCTCAAAGGAGTCGTGGACCTGCTGTATGAGAGAGCCATCAACGAGCCCAGCTTCTTGGTGACCTACGCAAAGATGTGCGGCTGCCTCGCCACGGTAAGCAGGTCGCTTAGTTGAGCAGAGAAGTGTGTCGACTTTGGAACGAGAGAGTCTTGTGTTCGTAATGTAATTGTTTGAATTGGATTTGGAGAAGTACGTAAATATAACTTTTTTGTAAACTGTAAATTTATCAGATGCAAAAAAACAATGGAGGAATTAAGTGTAATCTTTTAACCATCTATTGGAGGGGTGTGCACACAGTTTGTCAATATGCAGTCAACAACTTGCTAAATGTTTATGGAGCAATTGGTTCATATTCAGCTCTGCCTTCATGCAGAATAATGCTGTGAAAAGCAACACAATTCAGTACAGTGTGTTTATTGTTTTGATGCCTCTAGAGTCTACACCAGACAACACACACTATTTATTAAAGAGTTTGAAAATCAGTCACAAATAATCCTTTAAAACACAATTTATTAAACGTGCATATCCTTAATTTTAGACTCTATTAACAAGAGCTCTAGAGAAACTATTACATTTTCTGTCTGCCATCATTTGATAACATAACCTTACATATATTAGTCATTCAAATCAAAATAACCCAGAATCGAAGATGCTAATTTGTTGATATATTAAAACAAATTATTTATTTTATTTGAATGCTTATGTTCTCTATTGAATTAATTACACTTACTGTTCATGTGCAGCTCATAGTGCCCACAGCTGAGAATTCCCTAGCGAAAGTGAACTTTCACCAGCTGCTGCTAAGACGCTGTCAGAAGGAGTTTCAGAAAGAAAAGGTGGATGATGTGGCATTTGAGACGAAGCCGAAGATGCTTTACTCTGCTGCATTGGTAAGTGTGTCGCGGATCTTTACCAAAACGTCTTTTAGTTTCTGTTTCAACTCTGTTCAAGAGGTTTGTTTCCTTGGTCCCATTAGACGGAGCGTGACCGACTCCAGGTAGAGCCCGAGGAAGCCAAGGACATTACCCAGAAGCGTTTCATTGGTAACATCAAGTTACTCTGTGAACTGTTCAAGCACAAGATGCTTAATGACTTCATCGTGCATGACTGCTTGGACAAGCTGCTCAGGAACAACGACGAAGTGGCTTTAGAATGTCTATGCATCCTGCTCACCACCATCAGCAAGGGCCATAATTGTGATGAGACCAAGGTGAGCTGGTGGTCGTACATTTTACATAAATCTTAAATTTCTTCATGATAATCTTCAGGATAATATGCGGCTGGTTTCCATATCCGAAATTAAATATTAAAAGAAATGCGTTGTTTGCAGGGATGAAGATGTGATGTGAACTTTTTTTCAGTAGTGTTTTTGACATTGGTGCAGCCGAATATCAGTTCATGTCTCTGATTTCATCCCACCAAGATGTTTTCTTCTGCACGAGTCAAATAAGTGATTTAAGAGGTGATACTGATTTACAAGGACACAGTTTCCAAGAGATAATAAAGAAAAGTTCCGGTTTGATTCAATCCCACAGCAGTTGCTTACAAGTAGGTTATGAGGAAACGGTAATATCCCCTCAGTGTCCCCACTCAGTTCTGCCTCACCCGGTGACTCCCAGCTGGACTCAATCAGAGTCCTCAGATACTTGGAGAGGCATGAATGATCCTGTGGCCTTTCTGCTCTCTCTCTCGCTGCTGCACTGTGATGTGTGATTTAATCCTCATCTTATACCAGTCACCCTGCAAACAAAACCTTCTGACCACGGAAACTTAAATAAACTCCAAATATCCCTAATTTGCTTCCCACTGAAATATATTTCAGAATGTGGTAATGAATCATGCAACTTGTCCTTCAGAGGAGTTTCATCCTGCTTAATGTGGTCGTTTCCTCAGTACAGAAGCTTTAATGCTGGATGGTTACAATGAATTGCATCCCTTTGTTTCTGGCTATCACGGTTTTCATGCTGCTGTTGATGAAATGTGGTTTCATCTGCAACCTGCTGTCTGGTAGATTGAATGGAGTCAAGCTGAACATGACCTTCATGTCTCAAATTAACCGTCTCTCTCCCTCTGTGTCTCACCACTCTCAGATGGATCACTATTTGAACTCTATGGAAGATATCGTCACAGAGGGGAAGACGTTCTCTCGGATACGGTATATGCTGCAGGATACCATAGACCTGATATTGGTGAGTGGGTCTCGATTTTTCTTTCATTTGCACAATTCCAAAGAGTCCAACATTCAAATTCTTCAAAGTAAGAAGGATTTTACCACAGAGATTTATTTCACCGATCTGTCAGATGACCAGGAACATGTTACTGGATATTCTGGTCATATTCTGTTTAATGAATATCTACACTGCTGTTGTTAAGGAGTTCTATCGCTTTTTAGAAGGACTGATATAGATAGATAGATCATGGCAAAGAAATGTAAGAAAAATTCCATAGAAACGTTGAACGGGGGGAAAATGGAAGTATCCTGAGGAAGACGTGATAACTATTGATCTTTAATGAATTCATCAGTCCCCAGTCATTCGAATATTCCTCTGTGATCGACTGATTCCTCTGTTTATGCTGAAATGTATCTAGCACTGTGTGATAAGACCCACACATGCTCCTAAATTCTCTGATCTGTCAAAGATAAAGAGCAAAGAAATTTGTTTTACACTCCAGAATCTGTCTGATTCAGGTTTGAAGTCATTATGGTTCTGTACATTTTTTTTTCTTCAGCAAAACTTGGTGCCTCTAAAAGCCGAGCAGGATCCAGAACCCGTTCAGCAGATCAACAAGGAGGCAACGAATGAAGAGCAGGAGGAGCCGAGGAACGTGCAGCAGCAAGTGCTCTCCGAGGAGACCAGGACACAGCCAGGTCAGGCCTGCAGTCTAGATCCTCTTTAAGACTTAGAATCTGATATGACCAGTCAAAGTCAGAGGACCCCTAAGTTATAAACTTGGAAAGCCCACATCTCCATTAATTAGGAGGCTTGTTGAACTTGAACCTGTCACAGTCACAAAATGTCACAGCTTGTAAACAGATTTATATATTTTTTATTACATTACTTATATGTGAAGAACTGTTAAGTGTAGTTTGTGATACAAATATCACCTTTTGCTGATTGAATTCTGAAGACATGTTTTCATCTGTACTTTTCCTTCTTCCAGATGATGAGCCAAAGCTGCAGCCAATTGGTGAGAGGTCTCCCTCACCTGGGCTTGTGCAGCCTGAAGCCCCCGTGGAGACACCGGAGGCTCAGCCCACTCCTCCCGCTAGTGGACCGGAGCTTCCCCTCCCCGCCTCGCTCAGCCCCCCGTTCAATCTCCCACCTCCACGGGCGGACTCCAGTGAACGTCCCTCAGACAGGGAGTCAGTCTCTTCTGACTTGTCCTCAGCCGAGGAGCAGTCACCCTTCACTGCCTTGTGTGAAGCAGTCCCCAAGGCTTTGAACGGCCTTGCAGAGAGGGGCACTGAGCTGGAGACAGCGGCCCATGAGCCCTCTCTCGTGCCCCCTGCTGCACTCCAGCCCCAGGCCTCTAGTCCTGCACAGGTTCCCACTCCTCCACCGAACCAAGACTCTGAAGCCAGGATAACTCTGGAAAGGTATGAGATGACAACGCTGTCTGATTTTCAGGATCCTGTTGGTGTTAGGTTTCTCTGAAACATGAGGAGAGTGTCTCTGTGATTCTGATATTTATCTCTCCTGTCAGCAAGATATCTATAACTCTGATTAACTAGTTTCCATTGTCTTAAAAATAATTAGTTTTGTTATTAGGGTTTTGTTTCACTTCTGTTTAGGTCAGTGATAATAATTTGTAGAAGTTCCAAATTGGGTGAAAAGCTTGATATTCAGAGTTTCTCATTTACACTGACATCCTTCCTGACTCTTTGTTTATTCGTCCCCCCCCCAGTCAAAGCAGTTCAGGCAAGAAGGCCAGGAAGCGCAGGAAGCGCAACAACAAGCCGCTGATCACCGAGACACCATCACCGTCATCAGCGGTCAACAAGGACCAACCTGAGTAGGAGCTCAGCAGCAGCGGCTCACAGCCTGGTGAGACACACGTCACTGCCCAACACGGGACAGACAGGACGATAATACTGACACATTCACTCTCTGCCATTCATCACACTGTTGTGACTGTAGTTGTTTATTTCTCATGTTAAAGGAGATATGACCAGTCAAAGTCAGAGGACCCCTAAGTTATAAACTTGGAAAGCCCACATCTCCATTAATTAGGAGGCTTGTTAAACTTGAAGCTGTCACAGTCACAAAATGTCACAGCTTGTAAACAGATTTATATTTTTTTTATTACATTTTTATATGTGAAGAACTGTTAAGTGTAGTTTGTGATACAAATATCACCTTTTGCTGATTGAATTCTGAAGACATGTTTTCATCTGTACTTTTCCTTCTTCCAGATGATGCGCTAAAGCTGCAGCCAGCTGGTGAGAGGTCTCCCTCACCTGGGCTTGTGCAGCCTGAAGCCCCCGTGGAGACACCGGAGGCTCAGCCCACTCCTTCCACTACTGGACCGGAGCTTCCCCGCCCCGCCTCGCTCAGCCCCCAGTTCAATCTCCCACCTCCACGGGCCAGTGAACGTTCCTCAGACAGGGAGTCAGAGTCTTCTGACTTGTCCTCAGCCGAGAAGACGATCGTGAGGAAGTCCCCGTCCATGGTCGAGAAGCTCCTGCAATTTAACGATTTGAAGGTGCTGAGATCCAGTCAAATGATAACTGATTTTTTATTTCAATTTCATAGATAAACCCTCTTAAAGGGAAGAATCAAAGTATAAGTCTTGAACATACGTCTTTGTTTTCTAATGAATTTACTTTCTAATGTTTTTTTTATTGTTTCCACGCCGTCCTTCTCTTCTCTACTTCCTCACCATATCCATGTTGTCTCCACTTGAACAGAAGCTCCAGTGTCTTCATTCAGACGCCTCCAGCTCTGAGGCGACTCAGTCTGAGGGAAGCTGGTCTCCGGGGGAGCTGCAGAACCAGATGATGGGACTCATGCTGGAAGACTTGACCAGGGACAAGGACATCTTCAACTGTGTGAAGGTACGAAAAGTGACATCAACCCGTCTCTGCGAGTTAGTGGTAAAAATCCTGATGGGCAGACGGAGCGGGGCTGAGTTATACTTATACTTATACTTCTATTTCGGACCTTGAGACTAATGTTGGTCCACGACTGTTGATAAGATCTCATCAATACAATGAATGAATCCTGCTGACAAACTGACTAAACCAATGAAAACCTCCTCCTCCTCCTCACCTCCTCTGCTCTCTGTTTCTCAGAAGAAGCAGGAGAGACCTGAGATGAGCTCGTCTCCCTACCTGAGGGAGTTGATGGCGGCTGTGTGCCAGGCAGCAGTGAAAGGTAAGCTCCCCACCAGCCGGAGCAGAGAGACCGCTGATTACAATATGTACTCACTGCCGAGAGGATGAATTGACTCTGCCTCCTGCTTCACTGTGCAGAAAACACCACCTGTCCAGTGCACGCCGCCCTCCTTCAGAAGGGCCTGCCTGTGGAACTGGAGTCCCGTCACTCGGAGAGGGAGCAACAGACGAAAGCTCTTAAAGACCTTCAGGAGCTGATTGTCACCCTCGATAAGCCTCCAAGTAAGTTCTGCATCAGAGTTCACTCCAAGCTCCATTTATTTAGTAGCTTCTCTGGAGCTTTGCTTCTTGTCACATGATTCTCACCAGCAGAAGAAACTTCGCCTTGTTATATGGAATTGTAGATTTTCATATTTCCGTTTATTTTTTTAAGCACTTTAAGGACATTTGGAACATTTAGGATTAAAACTTTGAATCTCAAATTTGTTCTCCACTGACATTAACTTGATTTGGTCATTAGAGGAACATCACTCCGACTCCAATTCACTTTTGCAAAACACAATGCCGTCTTCAGTAATTTCTAAACCATACATTTTTTGGTTCCTATCGAAATACAAATCGCATTAATTGAATTGATAAGATTAGGAATTGGTCTCACTTCACAGAAAAATGTGATTTATTTCCGTTTGGTCACGGCTGAAACGATGACTGACATGTATCTGTTCTCCAGACCTTCTCCGGATGTTCTTCAAGTGTATGAGCGACCCGGCCGAGCAGCTGGGTCATGGCGTGGCCCTAAAGACCGTCACGGCCTTCTTCTCCTGGCTGCAGGAGGTGAAGTCCCAGGATAATTGAGGAGGGGAGACCCCCCCCCCCCCCCCCCCCCCCGGGGGACAGGACGGAGCAGAACTACGTCCTTACAGCAGGACGACATATTTACTTCTGGAATTGTTTTCTTTTTTCTTACTTTTCTTTTGTAAATACATTAAAGATAATAAAAAGTATTTTAAAAAAGCTCGTCTCATGATTAGTTCTTTCCATGGTTTGGTGCTTATAGGGGAGAGGACTCAGTGTATGTGTGTGTGTCTGTGTGTGATGAACTGAGACAGTTGTGTTGTGTTGGAAGTTGCCGTAGCATCGTCAGAAGACCTGTGTGATCAGACCAGGAGAAGCTCCTCAGGATCAACGACTCAGGTTCCACTCGTTTGGTCTGTTTAGTGGTCGAAGCCCAAACAATCAAACAGCACCGTGTCGTTGAAAGTGTCTCAGCAGCTTGTCGCCTCATATAGTTCTTATTTGTAGCATCTTTTGTATGTGTGTATCTAGGTTGTGTGTTTATGAAGCTGTGACATGTTTGAGTGTTGTCCGGCATAATGTGGTCACGTGACCACCAGGTCCCCCAAAACACACCCACTGTGAACATGGATACCGGAGACATGTGATCAACTGATGATTCAATTTATTGGCAATTATTTAGGTTATTTCCAAGCAATAATCTTGCACTTTTTAATATGACTGTATATAATTGTTTGACAGGTATTTTCCAGAACTGAAGATTAGACCCAAAACCCTGAAATATTCACTTTACAGTTAAATACGACAGAAAAGTAACAAAAGGCTGAAATATGAAATTATTGTACAAATGTTTTTTATCATCACTGTTGCTTTTTCTCAGTGAAGGTTAGATAGATAGATAGATAGATAGATTACTTTATTTATCCCCGAAGGGAAATTAACTCGTCATAGCAGCAGGTATATTTGAATACAATAAAATACAATACAATAGAATAAAATAAAAAATATTGTGGTAGAAAGAATAAAGAAACAGGAACACAAGATAAATAGGTAGATAAGGTGCAGTGGCAAGATGATGGTAATAGTACTGATGATATGATGGTAATGTTATTGTTAGACAGTATATACAAATAGTACAGTATATATAGTATATAATATAACATAATATATATATTTATATATGATAGTTATTCTACCAGTATAATAGCAGTATATAGTAATAATGGCAGCAACCGTATATATAATAATAGTAAATATAATAATAATAACAGGTACACATGTATAAATATTATATACAAAGAGTATGATATAATATGATATGATATATAGTAGAGGTATAAATATAAGTATTCGACTATACAATAGATAATATAATATACTATGAGTGTAAGAATATGTAGACAGTGTGCAAAAGACAATATTATTGTATAAAATGATATATAGTATCAATATGGTTTATATTAACACATAGCGGAGTGTTTTACAGGGTACACAGTGCGAGGAGACAGGTACATTTAGTGCAGTTCTGTGATGGTGGCTCTGACAGAGGTAGCTGAGTTGTACAGTCTTATTGCAGTTGGGAGGAACGATTTCCTGGATCGTTCCTTAGAGCAGCGGGGTTGAATGAGTCTGTAGCTGAAGCTGCTCCTTAGCCTGTCCAGTGTTTTGTGGAGGGGGTGAGAGGGATTGTCCATGATTGCCAGCAGTTTTGCCAGCATCCTGTCCTCCACCACCTCGTCCAGGGTGACAAGCTTAGAGCCAACCAGACTCTGCCTTCCTAAGGAGTTTTCTCAGTCTGTTGGCGTCCTTTGCCTTGATGCCCACACCCCTTGACACCACAGCAAAGAAGATGGTGCTCGCCACAACAGACTTGTAGAAAATCTGCAGCATCTTGTTGCAGACATTGAAGGACCTTAGCCTCCTCAGGAAATAAAGCCGCCTCAGGCCCTTCTTGTAGACGGCCTATGTGTTGGTGGACCAGTCCAGTTTATTGTCCAGTGTGACAACCAGGTACTTGTAAGCAGGGACCACCTCCACATCCGTCCCACCGATGCAGACAGGAGAGGGCAGGGGCTTGTTCCTCCTGAAGTCCACCACCATCTCCCTCGTCTTCTTCACGTACAGGATATGAGTTCTCTGTTCAGTATGTGTGTGTGTGTGTGTGTGTGTGTTCTTAAGGGGTTTGTTTTTTTTACTCTTGAAACAAGTGACTTATGTTTACAGATACAAAACGGTTGTCAACCGCTGTTCAGAAGAAGTGGTTTTGTTGTGTCATCATTAGACAGAGGTAAACAGATGTTTGTTCCACTTTATTTCCCATGAAGGTTTTTCTTTTATCGGTTTTTACTGGAGTCGTTTGTCTATATTCACTAATATTGTTTCAGTTCATGTTTGTGTTGATTTTATTTTATCAAATTGCTTCAATTGTTTCTCTGTGACAAGAAGTTAAACACTCACCGAACCTCAGGCACAGTAGTATTAGTAACCAACCAGTTTCAGTTGAGTTAGTTATAGATGTAAGGTTAGATGGTTAAATAATTTTAACTTGTCAACAAGCTGTCAAAAAAACAAACATGTTTAAACTCCAAGAAAACTGAGGAACCAGCAAATAATCAGATTGAAGAAACAACGGATTCTTTCCTTTTAACAAAGACCTTTAATCACTGATCAGTGTCTCCGAGTCGATTCATCATTTAATCAGGGAGCAGGTTGGTTTCTGTGTGTCTGAGGAAATCAGTTAATGATTCTTCTACTGTAACAGATGAGGCCTCTGAGATTTCACCGAGGTTAAATGAGTTTGTATAGTTTCTGGAGAAGAACTCCAGCTCCCATGAGTCATAGCAGACAGACATCCTATCAAAATGTATCAGAGATAGTTTCAGGATTCAAAGATCTACATTATCTTCATATTCAATTACAATGAACCTGTAGGATGCTTCTCTCTCCAATATATGTATATATACATGTAAAGATGTATGGAAATAATATGAAAAACAAATGGTAGCATCAGCAAATACCTATATAAAGAAATTAGAATTTTTTTTTTTTCATATTTATACATATGTTGTATTTACTATATGGTTATACTTCATTAGATTTGGTTGAATTATTTTAAACCAAAAGATTTTAATAATTAAATTGATATTTTTATGAAATTTCACATTTTTATTTCTCATTTATAAATTAGATGGTTGTATTTTTGCATTAGATTCAATTTTATTATCATTAGATTCTCATTTTTTTAATCCTTTAAAGTTTCTGTATGTTTAAATGAAATAAAATATAAACAAACATAAATACAATCATAGCAGTCCACAAATCCAAGATCATTAGATTCTTGTTTAGACACATTTGTTCCAGAAATGAGGAATAACTCAAAACCAAGATGACATTAGTCGAATCTGCATAGGAACGAAAACACAATAATATTTATCAGTCAGGCGTTTAACAAAAAGTTTATAACACTTTAGATGTATGATTGTTAGTCATAAACACAACATGTATAACTTCTCCTATGAAGACATTTTGTGTTATTACACCTGTGTTTCACTGTGTTGTCATTTATTATCCTGTAAACCTCCTCTGATTGGTGTTAATGTGTAAACCCACAACCTCATAATGTGATTAAATCATTAATTCAATGTTTACACAAGGCTGAGAAATGTTAAATAGGGGAACTGAAGCTTTACTATCGGATTCAATTCCTGTCCGTAACAACAGGGACAAAATGCTGACTCCCCCTCTCTAGTGGACACTCCCCAGACACCGAGTCGCCCAGTGAGTGTCCCTCCAGAGTTGGGACTTTGTCCGTAATGGAGGGTTTCTGTGCTGGCTGTAGATATTTTATATGTAATAAGTTATGAATTTGATTTGTAATATAAATCTCATATAGTTCGATCAGTGTAGTCTAAGCTAAGATGGGTAGTACTAGTAATCAATCAATCAATCAAATTTTATTTGTATAGCCCGTATTCACAAATTACAATTCATCTCATAGGGCTTTAACAGGGTGTGACATCCTCTGTCCTTAACCCTCAGCAAGAGTAAGGAAAAACTACTAAAAACCCTTTTAGCAGGGTAAAAATACGTAGAAACCTCTAAAAATACGTAGAAACCTCAAAGTGTGACTTAACACATTAAAACCTTTTGGCAAAATCTCCCAAAGCAACAAGCATAGTAAGAAGTGTCCAAATATGATATTTTCCAACATTCTTTGTTTAATCACACTTAATATTGATTGGTTCCTTCCAATCAAGAGAGCAAGACTAACCAGACCTGAGTCAGAACATTCACTCATGCAGGATATCTTTTTTAAACAAGTTGTGTTTATCACTTATTGACAATTTGGAATTCTAAACATTGTCCAAGGGCTGAGTGATATATCAAGAATTATCACGATAAATGTCACATCAGCTTTTTTTTTAAGATTATAGGCAGATTTTTGCTCCTGAGTGATGATCTGTGTCATCAGAGTCCTTTTCCTATAGTGTTCGTTAAGTTTAAGGGCAGATTTTAAATCTGCCTTTAAATGTAGTCATTAGAGGCATTTTCCTTTGTTGAACTGCCTCAATAAATCAGTAATGTCAGTGTCAGTCTGGACCTCTCCTCACACTCAAGCAGTTTGCTACAGGTCCTCCACTGACCCATATTCAGGTAATTTACCCAACTCTAAAGTCCCTCCTGCTTCTGTTCTTTCACCATCATCATCATATCAAGATTGTTTGTGTGATATTGTATGATTATCATTTGTGACATAATCTGCATTACTTTGTCATCTTACTCTTCAGTTGTAGCCCCAGCTTATGTTGATTGTTATTGATCACCGTTACTTTAACGTTCTCTCAACATGTCGGCTACATGTCTGAACATTTAAGTCATGAACGTTATATATTGATGTACATTTGGTTCTGAGATGCAGTACATATACAAACTGCATTTTAATTTGGTTTTCAATTCTTAAGCACTGAAAATCAACCGTTTTTGTTGTTTTTTACACAGTTTTTTCTAGATTCGTTTGAGGTTTTTAAATGAAACCAACATGGAAAACCAAATGTTAAAACTTCCTTCTATCCACATGCATGCACGCAAACACACACACATAGGCACATCAGTGGGCCGCGGATTATTTTGTAGTCCAAATGGTGGTCCCTGGGACAAAACCAGTTGAAAACCCCTGATCTATGTCATCAGAGTCCTTTTCCTATGTTGTTCGTTAAGTTTAAGGGCAGATTTTAAATCTGCCTTTGAATGTAGTCATTAGAGGCATTTTCCTTTGTTGAACTGTCTCAATAAATCAGTAATGTCAGTGTCAGTCTGGACCTCTCCTCACACTCAAGCAGTTTGCTACAGGTCCTCAACTGACCCATATTCAGGTAATTTACCAAACTCTAAATTCCCTCCTGCTTCTGTTCTTTCACCATCATCATCATATCAGTTAGCTGGTACCTGCATGCAAAACAAAAGATCACGAATTCTTCCCTGGTTATTGGTAAAACTTAATAGAATTCCTCACTGTGTTGGCCAAATGGTTAAGTCGTCTGAAAACTGAACTTGTTTGTACTTTAGATCAGGGGTTTTCAGCCGGGGGTCCGCGGCCCCCTGGTGGTCTGCGATGGCATTGCAGGGGGTCCGCGAAATTCGCTTTGATATTTCAACACATTTCCAGATTACTCTTGAATTTCGTGAAAAATATCTAAATAAGAAAAATATGTCTAAAATTAAATAAAGGTGATGAGGGCAACCTTGAAACCGGCTTGGGGCTAGAAACTGCCAGTAGTTTTCCCTTGTGCATGCGTGTTAAAGGTAGATGTAGGAGAGCGGTTGAGGTAGGTAAAAAAACTCTTAGGTCTTGGAGATGTAGTTTGTGATTGGAATTTTTATTTTCCCAAAAAGAAGGCCCAAAAGGGGAGAATTAACAATGAAAATATTAAATAAAACAAAAGAGCGAAAAAATTAATAGTTTTTAATAAGACAAATAAATTGGCATAATAGCCAAAACAATAAATTGCAATAACAGTCAACTTTACCACGTTCACTGGTTGAGAAACAATTTCTTAGGAGACCTCAAAGACTTACGTCTATCCAGTAGCAGTTCTCCCGACAGAATGAATAGACACATATGGAAAACCAAATGTTAAAACTTCCTTCTATCCACATGATTAAAGCATGGCAGCATGCACAAATGAGTCGGCTGTCTCTGGGATCCTACTTAATGTCTTCTGTGTTTCTCTCCCATCTTACCTACAGTAATTCCAGAGGACTCAGATACAGACTGCTAGGCCCTACATCGTGACAAACACAACCTCCATACTCACAGATTCCTTACATCCGTCTAACCCACTAATATGCCTTCCACAAAGCCCAAGCCTTGCCGTTCCAAGAAGGCTGCAAAGTGCAACTTCCCACAGGTGAAAGAAAACACACTGACCTGTTTACAGTTAATGTTTGCTCTCTTTCAGGGGTAGGGGAACCTTTTTTACAGGTTATCACTATATTGCATATTAGGATCAGTAGCATGTACTCAAATATGTTCTGCAGACGGCTCACATTAAACACAGATAAAATACCCATTCTCTGATATAACTGAATGATGACACCTCCCTAAAAATAATTATTTTGACTCACAAAATCTGGATCCACAATAGATTTCACCTGTTTATGGAATCTACCACTCTAAACATCAAGATCTGTTGAAAGCCAAACTGTAACAATTAGGGTTGCAAAATTCCGGGAATATTCAAAGCTGGAAACTTTCCATGGAAATTAACGGGAATATACCGGAATATACAGGAATTAACAGGAATCAACAGGAATAAACTGGAAATTGTGTGGATAATTTATACTAACTGTATTTACCTTGTCATATAGAGACATAACTATACACATTTTGTTTTGTCATAGGCTGATTTGAGCCCTGAGGAAACTTTGGGCACTTGACTATATGCTTCTGCATCTTTGTGTCATTCTTAACGTAGGTCTTTGCACAGTATTTGCAAATGTACACAGCCTTTCCTTCTACATTGGCTGGGGTGAAATGTCTCCATCCATGAGATAGTACACTTGGCATTCCTCTATAGAATAAGATGAGAAAAAAGCTTGTAAAAAAACACTAAAGCAATGCCAGAGATATAAATAGTTGGCCAATTGGAATCATATTTAAAAATGTTTATAATTGATGGATAAATGAATAGAAATAGGCTGGATGAACAGATGAACAATCCTCAAGCAGCATGCTAATATATTTTCCCCAGTAATATCATCGAAACTTACCTGACTGGTCCTGCACACTCCAGCAGGCCTCAATAGCCCTGCTGTAGTGTGAAGGATGCTGGGAATTATCTGCATATGCGATGGAGAAATGCACAGTGCAAGGTTGAAATTCAACGTGCAGTGTGTGCTGCATTCCATACATCTTTAAAAAAGAGTTTTGAATGATGTTATTGTTGCTCTGTGTTTAATTTGTGTGTTTTTTTTCAAAATTCCCGAGCTGAATATTCCCATGGAAAGTTTCCGGAAAGTAAAAAAAAAAAATCGCCCCTTTGCAACCCTAGTAACAATAAAACATAACCTCCTTTGTGGAGGAACTAATCAGCTGACTGGTAAAATGGGTGTGGATGCAATTTGGAAACTGAAAATGTTTGGGAACTCTGCAATTCATTTATCATCATGTTAACGTGTATATACTTTTTAATAGTTGAAAGTGTGGGAAATGTGCTATAATTTAATGCATACAATTTAATTAAGTTTTATTTTACAGAATGAAGATGTAAAAATGATGATACAATTTCTAAATATTTTCTTGTATTTATGTTTTATTTCAATTTATAGTTTGTGTCCATGGTTAGTGGATTTGATACATCATGTATAAGTTCTTCACAGTGTGTAACACAGCTGACGGCTCACACACATTGTGTCATTGTCCTCCCAGGTCCGTAGCTTGGACCCCAATCAGGCTGGCAGGGACATCCTAGAGGACATCATGGAAGGGGGTCGAGAGGGCTGGTATTTTTCACCTCCTCGAAATTACCCCTCCTCTATCTTCAGCTCACCACAGGTGAGTCTCTCTCTCTCTCTCTCTCTCTCTCTCTCTCTCTCTCTCTCTCTCTCTCTCTCTCTCTCTCTCTCTCTCTCTCTCTTTCTATCTCTCTCTCTCTCTCTCTCTCTCTCTCTCTCTCTCTCTCTCTCTCTCTCTCTCTCTCTCTCTCTCACACACTCTCACACTCTCACGCTTGCCCAATGTCTCACCCGCAGTAGTTAGAGATTAGATTCTTGAAAGTGAAACTGTAACAATAAAACATAACCTCCTTTGTGAAGGAACTAATCAGTTGTCTGGTAAAACGGGTGTGGATGCAATTTGGAAACTGAAAATGTTTGGGAACTCTGTAATTAATTTATCATCATGTTAATATATAAATACTTGTTAATAGTTTAATGTGTAGGATATGTGCTAAAGTTAAATGCATACAATTTAATTGGAATGATGATCTCAGCTGATAAGAGTCTTTCATAGACATATCAGAATTGGTTTTATTTTACAGAAAGAAGATGTAAAAAGGATGATACAATTTCTATATATTTTCTTGTATTTATGTTTTATTTCAATTCATAGTTCATGTCCATGGTTGGTGGATTTGATCCATCATGTATAAGTTCTTAGCAGTGTGTAACACAGCTGACGGTTCACACACATTGTGTCATTGTCCTCCCAGATCCGTAACCTGGACCCTGATCAGCGTGGCAGGGACATCCCAGAGCAGATCATGGCAGAGGGTCGAGGGAGCAAGGATTCATCTCCTCCTGGAGGTCACCGCTCCTCTCGCCCAACCCAACAACAGGTGAGTCTCTCTCTCTCTCTCTCTCTCTGTCTCTCTCTCTCTCTCTCTCTCACACTCTCACGCTTGCCCAATGTCTCACCCGCAGTAGTTAGAGGTAGTGTAGAGTTAGCTTCAGCTCATCAGCCTGGATCTTTAGCTGAGGGATGGAGAGATTGTTGCCTGGTAGCAGTGTGAGCACTCCGCTCTAATCCTTATTTCACAAAATCTGGATCCACACTAGATTTCACCAGTTTATGGAAATGACCACTCTAAACATCTAGATTCTTTGAAAGTGAAACTGTAACAATAAAACATAACCTCCTTTGTGGAGGAACCAATCAGCTGTCTGGTAAAACGGGTGTGGATGCTGATTGGAAACTGAAAATGTTTGGGAACTCTGCAATTCATTTATCATCATGTTAATGTATATATACTTGTTAATAGTTTAATGTGTAGGAAATGTGCTAAAGTTAAATGCATACAATTTAATTGGAATTGTGAGGTCAGCTTATAAGAGCCTTTCATAGACATATAAGCATTGGTTTTATTTTACAGAATGAAAAATATAAGAAAGATAATACAATTGCTATATATTTTCTTGCATTTATGTTTTATTTCAATTTATAGCTTGTATCCATGGTTAATGGATTTGATCCATCATGTATAAGTTCTTAGCAGTGTGTAACACAGCTGACGGTTCACACACATTGTGTCATTGTCCTCCCAGTACCATGACCTGAACCCTGATCAGCGTGGCATGGACATCCCAGAGCAGATCATGGCAAAGGGTCAAGGGAGCAAGGATTCATCTCCTCCTGGAGGTCACCGCTCCTCTCGCCCAACCCAACAACAGGTGAGGCTCTCTCTTTCTCTCTCTCTCTCTCTCTCTCTCTCTCTCTCTCTCTCTCTCTCTCTCTCTTTTTCTCTCTCACACACTCTCACACACTCACGCTTGCCCAATGTCTCACCCGCAGTAGTTAGAGGTAGTGGAGAGTTAGCTTCAGCTCATCAGCCTGGATCTTTAGCTGAGGGAAGGAGAGATTGTTGCCTGGTAGCAGTGTGAGCGCTCCGCTCTAATCCTTATTTCACAAAATCTGGATCCACACTAGATTTCACCAGTTTATGGAAATTACCACTCTAAACATCTAGATTCTCCAGTTTATGGAAATTACCACTCTAAACATCTACATTCCTTGAAAGTGAAACTGTAACAATAAAACATAACCTCCTTTGTGGAGGAACCAATCAGCTGTCTGGTAAAACGGGTGTGGATGCAGATTGGAAACTGAAAATGTTTGGGAACTCTGCAATTAATTTATCATCATGTTAACGTGTATATACTTGTTAATAGTGGAATATTTGGGAAATGTGCTAAAATTAAATGCATACAATTTAAATTGGGATGTTATAAGATAAAATCATACCACTGATTCTAAAAGTTCACCATTTCTGTACAATGTATGTATTTCCCTCCCTTTTTTAGTTGATAATAAGTTTCTCCTTCTCCTCTTAACTTGCAGTATCGCGACAGACAACCCTATGTGCGACGTCCTCAGCAGTATCAGGACCATCGCACCTATGAACCTCGTCCTGGGCCAGAGGGGAGGCACCCTCACTACCCAGAACAATATCCATCATCCCGGGGTGCGGAGAGAAGGGTGAGTATCTTAGGAGTTCCTGTTGGCCGCTCCAGGAACTACATTCCTAAGTTCAGTTCAGTTCAGTCATCAACTCGATTCGAGTTAAATAGATTAGAATTGATGTCAGTTGGGTCAAATGGTTCAGCTGAGCTCAATGGTTCATTTAGGTTGAGTTCAGATGTTAAGTTGAATATATTAACATCTGATCTCTATAGAAACATTTATTGTTTTGCTTATGATGTCAGCTGATAAGAGCCTTTCATAGACATATCAGCATTGGTTTTATTTTACAGAATGAAAAAATGTAAAAAGGATTATACAATTTCTATATATTTTCTTGTATTTATGTTTTATTTCAATTTATAGTTCATGTCCATGGTTAGTGGATTTGATACATCATGTATAAGTTCTTAGCAGTGTGTAACACAGCAGACGGTTCACACACATTGTGTCATTGTCCTCCCAGATCCGTAACCTGGACCCTGATCAGCTTGGCAGGGACATCCCAAAGGAGATCATGGCAGAGGGTCAAGGGAGCAGGTATTCATCTCCTCCTGGAGGTCACCGCTCCTCTCGCCCAACCCAACAACAGGTGAGGCTCTCTCTCTCTCTCTCTCTCACACTATCTCACGCTCACGCTTGCCCAATGTCTCACCCGCAGTAGTTAGAGGTAGTGTAGAGTTAGCTTCAGCTCATCAGCCTGGATCTTTAGCTGAGGGATGGAGAGATTGTTGCCTGGTAGCAGTGTGAGCGCTCCGCTCTAATCCTTGATTCACAAATTCTGGATCCACACTAGATTTCACCAGTTTATGGAAATCACCACTCTAAACATCTAGATTCTTTGAAAGTGAAACTGTAACAATAAAACATAACCTCCTTTGTGGAGTAACTAATCAGCTGTCTGGTTAAATGGGTGTGGATGCAGATTGGAAACTGAAAATGTTTGGGAACTCTGTAATAACTTTATCATCATGTTAACGTGTATATACTTGTTAATAGTTGAATATGTGGGAAATGTGCTCAAATTAAATGCATACAATTTAACTGGGATGTTATTAGATAATACCATACCACTGATCATAAAAGTTCACCATTTCTGTACAATGTTTGTATTTCCCTCGCTGATGTTTTTTTTTTTGTTGATAATAAGTTTCTCCTTCTCCTCTTAACTTGCAGTATCGCGACAGACCACCCTATGTGCGACGTCCTCAGCAGTATCAGGACCATCGCACCTACGAACCTCGTCCTGGGCCAGAGGGGAGGCATCCTCACTACCCAGAACAATATCCATCATCCCGGGGTGGGGAGAGAATGGTGAGTATCTTAGGAGTTCCTGTTGGCCGCTCCAGGAACTACATTCCTAAGTTCAGTTCAGTTCAGTCGTTAACTCGACTCAAGTTGAATAGATTAGAATTGAGGTCAGTTGGGTCAAATGGTTCAGCTGAGCTCAATGGTTCATTTAGGTTGAGTTCAGATGTTAAGTTGAATATATTAACATCTTATCTCTATAGAAACATTTATTGTTTTGCTTATGATGTCAGCTGATAAAAGCCTTTCATGGACATATCAGCATTGGTTTTATTTTACAGAATGAAAAAATGTAAACAAGATAATACAATTTCTACATATTTGCTTGTTTTTATGTTTCATTTCAATTTATAGTTCATGTCCATGGTTAATGGATTTGATACATCATGTATAAGTTCTTAGCAGTGTGTAACACAGCTGACGGCTCACACACATTGTGTTATTGTCCTCCCAGGTCCGTGACCGGTACCCGGATCAGCGTGGAAGGGACATCCCAGAGGAGACCATGGCAGAGGGTCGAGGGAGGAGGTATTCATCGCCTCCTGGAGGTCACCGCTCCTCCAACCTCAGCCCAGAACAGGTGAGGCTCTCTCTCTCTCTCTCTCTCTCTCTCTCTCTCTCTCTCTCTCTCTCTCTCTCTCACACACGCTCACATGCTCAAGCTTGCCCAATCTCTCACCCGCAGTAGTAGGATGCAATTAAGAAACTGAAAATGTTTGGGAACACTGCAATTCATTTATCATCAGGTTAACGTATTTACATGAATTTCCCACGGAATTAATAAAGTATCCATCTATCTATCTATCTGTCTAATAGTGGAATGTGTGATAAATGTGCTCAAATTAAATGCATACAATTTAATTTGAACGTTATAAGATAAAATCATAGCACTGATTCTAAAAGTTCACCATTTCTGCACAATGTTTGTATTTCCCTCCCTTTTTTTGTTGATAATAAGTTTCTCCTTCTCCTCTTAACTTGCAGTATCGCCACAGGCGACCCTATGTGAGGCCTACTCAGCAATATTATGAGCATCGCACCTATGAACCTTGTCCTGGTCCAGAGGGGAGACACCCTGACTACCCAGAACAGCGTGGGTACTCCGGTGCTAAGAGAATGGTGAGTATCTTAGGAGTTCCTGTTGGCCGCTCCAGGAACTACATCCCTGAGCTCAGTTCAGTTCAGTCGTTGACTCAAGTCGAGTTGAATAGATTTGAATTGAGGTCAGTTGAGTCAAATGGTTCAGCTGAGCTCAATGGTTCATTTCAGTTGAGTTCAGATGTTAAGTTGAATAGATTTGATTTAACTTTTAGATTTAATTGCTACAATATGTTATGAATACAATGCAAAAACAAATTTTTCTTACACAAAGATATAGAATAATGAATTGTTTGCTTATGATGTCAGCTGACTCACACACATTGAAGGATGTAGAACAGGATGAATGAGGACGCTGCCATTAAAAGACTTTCTTTCCATTTTCCTCTGGAAACATGAACTGTTTCAGAAAAGCTTTTTCCATTTTAATGATTGTTATTTATGACACACATTGTCTTATTGTCCTCCCAGGTCCGTGACCGGGACCCCGATCAGCGTTGCAGGGACATCCCAGAGGAGACCATGGCAGAGGGTCGAAGGAGCTGGTGTTCATCGCCTCCTAGAGGTCACCGCTCCTCTCCCCCCACACCACGACAGGTGAGGCTGTCTCTCTCTCTCTCTCTCTCTCTCTCTCTCTCTCTCTCTCTCTCTCACACGCTCTATTGTCTCTTTTGTCTCAAGAACTCCAAACGGCCTGGCAAGCAGACTCCTAAAGACGTCGGCCCCACTACTCAGCCAATCGTGTTGAACAAAAAAGGGGCCACCGACACCAAACCAGGGCCAGGTCTGACCCAACACTCTCACCATTCTTTTAAGCTATTTCCACAGATCCTAAGAGGAAGGAGTGCCACTCTTAACAATCTAACCAAGGCAGTTTTAACTCCAGAGCTTTTAAAATGATATGAGAAACATTTCTCATGTTAATGGAGATATGACCAGTCAAAGTCAGAGAACCCCTAAATAATAAACGTGGAAAGACCATATCTCCCTTAATTATGATCTGTGATAGGTCAAATTTGGCATATCACAGACCCAATTGTAAAAATGTAACATTAGACCCTCTAGGATAAGTTGAATTTTATTTTACTGCTGTTTCATTGCCTCTAGTGCCAGACCATGTCATCTTTGGAGCAGCCTAGTTTTTCCCAGAACTCGCTGCACACTGAACATTTTCACTTTCGGTTCACTTACAAAGTTTGATGTCAGCAGGGCTCCTTGAACTTAGGTGGAACCTTTTGTAGAACGTTATGTTATCGGTCTTCCAGCGGCGGTTTCACACTCGCAACCTCCACAAAAATGTTGCCGTAAAAAAAAAGTCCCTGTCTGGCTTGTTGAACCTGAAGCTGTCACAGTCACAAAATGTCGCAGTTTGTGATAAAAATATCACCTTTTGCTGATTGAATTCTGAAGACATGTTTTCATCTGTACTTTTCCTTCTTCTAGATGATGAGCCAAAGCTGCAGCCAGTTGTTGAGAGGTCTCCCTCACCTGGGCTTGTGCAGCCTGAAGCCCCCGTGGAGACACCGGAGGCTCCCAAGGCTTTGAACGGCCTTGCAGAGAGGGGCACTGAGCTGGAGAGAGCGGCCCATGAGCCCTCTCTCGTGCCCCCTGCTGCACTCCAGCCCCAGGCCTCTAGTCCTGCACAGGTTCCCACTCCTCCACCGAACCAAGACTCTGAAGCCAGGATAACTCTGGAAAGGTATGAGATGACAACGCTGTCTGATTTTCAGGATCCTGTTGGTGTTAGGTTTCTCTGAAACATGAGGAGAGTGTCTCTGTGATTCTGATAATTATCTCTCCTGTCAGCAGGATATCTATAACTCTGATTAACTAGTTTCCATTGACTTAAAAATAATTAGTTTTGTTATTAGGGTTTTGTTTCACTTCTGTTTAGGTCAGTGATAATAATTTGTAGAAGTTCCAAATTGGGTGAAAAGCTTGATATTCAGAGTTTCTCATTTACACTGACATCCTTCCTGACTCTTTGTTTATTCGTCCCCCCCCCAGTCAAAGCAGTTCAGGCAAGAAGGCCAGGAAGCGCAGGAAGCGCAACAACAAGCCGCTGATCACCGAGACACCATCACCGTCATCAGCGGTCAACAAGGACCAACCTGAGCAGGAGCTCAGCAGCAGCGGCTCACAGCCTGGTGAGACACACGTCACTGCCCAACACAGGACAGACAGGACGATAATACTGACACATTCACTCTCTGCCATTCATCACACTGTTGTGACTATGGTTGTTTATTTCTCATGTTAAAGGAGATATGACCAGTCAAAGTCAGAGGACCCCTAAGTTATAAACTTGGAAAGCCCACATCTCCATTAATTAGGAGGCTTGTTGAACTTGAAGCTGTCACAGTCACAAAATGTCACAGCTTGTAAACAGATTTATATTTTTTTTATTACATTTTTATATGTGAAGAACTGTTAAGTGTAGTTTGTGATACAAATATCACCTTTTGCTGATTGAATTCTGAAGACATGTTTTCATCTGTACTTTTCCTTCTTCCAGATGATGCGCTAAAGCTGCAGCCAGTTGGTGAGAGGTCTCCCTCACCTGGGCTTGTGCAGCCTGAAGCCCCCGTGGAGACACCGGAGGCTCAGCCCACTCCTCCCACTAGTGGACCGGAGCTTCCCCGCCCCGCCTCGCTCAGCCCCCAGTACAATCTCCCACCTCCACGGGCCAGTGAACGTTCCTCAGACAGGGAGTCAGAGTCTTCTGACTTGTCCTCAGCCGAGAAGACGATCGTGAGGAAGTCCCCGTCCATGGTCGAGAAGCTCCTGCAATTTAACGATTTGAAGGTGCTGAGATCCAGTCAAATGATAACTGATTTTTTATTTCAATTTCATAGATAAACCCTCTTAAAGGGAAGAATCAAAGTATAAGTCTTGAACATACGTCTTTGTTTTCTAATGAATTTACTTTCTAATGTTTTTTTTATTGTTTCCACGCCGTCCTTCTCTTCTCTACTTCCTCACCATATCCATGTTGTCTCCACTTGAACAGAAGCTCCAGTGTCTTCATTCAGACGCCTCCAGCTCTGAGGCGACTCAGTCTGAGGGAAGCTGGTCTCCCTGGGAGCTGCAGAACCAGATGATGGGACTCATGCTGGAAGACTTGACCAGGGACAAGGACATCTTCAACTGTGTGAAGGTACGAAAAGTGACATCAACCCGTCTCCGCGAGTTAGTGGTAAAAATCCTGAAGGGCAGACGGAGCGGGGCTGAGTTATACTTATACTTATACTTCTATTTCGGACCTTGAGACTAATGTTGGTCCACGACTGTTGGTAAGATCTCATCAATACAATGAATGAATCCTGCTGACAAACTGACTAAACCAATGAAAACCTCCTCCTCCTCCTCACCTCCTCTGCTCTCTGTTTCTCAGAAGAAGCAGGAGAGACCTGAGATGAGCTCGTCTCCCTACCTGAGGGAGTTGATGGCGGCTGTGTGCCAGGCAGCAGTGAAAGGTAAGCTCCCCACCAGCCGGAGCAGAGAGACCGCTGATTACAATATGTACTCTCTGCCGAGCGGATGAATTGACTCTGCCTCCTGCTTCACTGTGCAGAAAACACCACCTGTCCAGTGCACGCCGCCCTCCTTCAGAAGGGCCTGCCTGTGGAACTGGAGTCCCGGCACTCGGAGAGGGAGCAACAGACGAAAGCTCTTAAAGACCTTCAGGAGCTGATTGTCACCCTCGATAAGCCTCCAAGTAAGTTCTGCATCAGAGTTCACTCCAAGCTCCATTTAGTAGCTTCTCTGGAGCTTTGCTTCTTGTCACATGATTCTCACCAGCAGAAGAAACTTCGCCTTGTTATATGGAATTGTAGATTTTCATATTTCCGTTTATTTTTTAAGCACTTTAAGGACATTTGGAACATTTAGGATTAAAACTTTGAATCTCAAATTTGTTCTCCACTGACATTAACTTGATTTGGTCATTAGAGGAACATCACTCCGACTCCAATTCACTTTTGCAAACACAATGCCGTCTTCAGTAATTTCTAAACCATACATTTTTTGGTTCCTATCGAAATACAAATCGCATTAATTGAATTGATAAGATTAGGAATTGGTCTCACTTCACAGAAAAATGTGATTTATTTCCGTTTGGTCACGGCTGAAACGATGACTGACATGTATCTGTTCTCCAGACCTTCTCCGGATGTTCTTCAAGTGTATGAGCGACCCGGCCGAGCAGCTGGGTCATGGCGTGGCCCTAAAGACCGTCACGGCCTTCTTCTCCTGGCTGCGGGAGGTGAAGTCCCAGGATAATTGAGGAGGGGAGACCCCCCCCCCGGGGGACAGGACGGAGCAGAACTACGTCCTTACAGCAGGACGACATATATACTTCTGGAATTGTTTTCTTTTTTCTTACTTTTCTTTTGTAAATACATTAAAGATAATAAAAAGTATTTTAAAAAAGCTCGTCTCATGATTAGTTCTTTCCATGGTTTGGTGCTTATAGGGGATAGGACTCAGTGTATGTGTGTGTGTCTGTGTGTGATGAACTGAGACAGTTGTGTTGTGTTGGAAGTTGCCGTAGCATGGTCAGAAGACCTGTGTGATCAGACCAGGAGAAGCTCCTCAGGATCAACGACTCAGGTTCCACTCGTTTGGTCTGTTTAGTGGTCGAAGCCCAAACAATCAAACAGCACCGTGTCGTTGAAAGTGTCTCAGCAGCTTGTCGCCTCATATAGTTCTTATTTGTAGCATCTTTTGTATGTGTGTATCTAGGTTGTGTGTTTATGAAGCTGTGACATGTTTGAGTGTTGTCCGGCATAATGTGGTCACGTGACCACCAGGTCGCCCAAAACACACCCACTGTGAACATGGATACCGGAGACATCTGATCAAGTGATGATTCAATTTATTGGCAATTATTTAGGTTATGTCCAAGCAATAATCTTGCACTTTTTAATATGACTGTATATAATTGTTTGACAGGTATTTTCCAGAACTGAAGATTAGACCCAAAACCCTGAAATATTCACTTTACAGTTAAATACGACAGAAAAGTAACAAAAGGCTGAAATATGAAATTATTGTACAAATGTTTTTTATCATCACTGTTGCTTTTTCTCAGTGAAGGTTAGATAGATAGATAGATAGATAGATTACTTTATTTATCCCCGAAGGGAAATTAACTCGTCATAGCAGCAGGTATATTTGAATACAATAAAATACAATACAATAGAATAAAATAAAAAATATTGAGGTAGAAAGAATAAAGAAACAGGAACACAAGATAAATAGGTAGATAAGGTGCAGTGGCAAGATGATGGTAATAGTACTGATGATATGATGGTAATGTTATTGTTAGACAGTATATACAAATAGTACAGTATATATAGTATATAATATAACATAATATATATATTTATATATGATAGTTATTCTACCAGTATAATAGCAGTATATAGTAATAATGGCAGCAACCGTATATATAATAATAGTAAATATAATAATAATAACAGGTACACATGTATAAATATTATATACAAAGAGTATGATATAATATGATATGATATATAGTAGAGGTATAAATATAAGTATTCGACTATACAATAGATAATATAATATACTATGAGTGTAAGAATATGTAGACAGTGTGCAAAAGACAATATTATTGTATAAAATGATATATAGTATCAATATGGTTTATATTAACACATAGCGGAGTGTTTTACAGGGTACACAGTGCGAGGAGACAGGTACATTTAGTGCAGTTCTGTGATGGTGGCTCTGACAGAGGTAGCTGAGTTGTACAGTCTTATTGCAGTTGGGAGGAACGATTTCCTGGATCGTTCCTTAGAGCAGCGGGGTTGAATGAGTCTGTAGCTGAAGCTGCTCCTTAGCCTGTCCAGTGTTTTGTGGAGGGGGTGAGAGGGATTGTCCATGATTGCCAGCAGTTTTGCCAGCATCCTGTCCTCCACCACCTCGTCCAGGGTGACAAGCTTAGAGCCAACCAGACTCTGCCTTCCTAAGGAGTTTTCTCAGTCTGTTGGCGTCCTTTGCCTTGATGCCCACACCCCTTGACACCACAGCAAAGAAGATGGTGCTCGCCACAACAGACTTGTAGAAAATCTGCAGCATCTTGTTGCAGACATTGAAGGACCTTAGCCTCCTCAGGAAATAAAGCCGCCTCAGGCCCTTCTTGTAGACGGCCTATGTGTTGGTGGACCAGTCCAGTTTATTGTCCAGTGTGACAACCAGGTACTTGTAAGCAGGGACCACCTCCACATCCGTCCCACCGATGCAGACAGGAGAGGGCAGGGGCTTGTTCCTCCTGAAGTCCACCACCATCTCCCTCGTCTTCTTCACGTACAGGATATGAGTTCTCTGTTCAGTATGTGTGTGTGTGTGTGTGTGTGTGTGTTCTTAAGGGGTTTGTTTTTTTTACTCTTGAAACAAGTGACTTATGTTTACAGATACAAAACGGTTGTCAACCGCTGTTCAGAAGAAGTGGTTTTGTTGTGTCATCATTAGACAGAGGTAAACAGATGTTTGTTCCACTTTATTTCCCATGAAGGTTTTTCTTTTATCGGTTTTTACTGGAGTCGTTTGTCTATATTCACTAATATTGTTTCAGTTCATGTTTGTGTTGATTTTATTTTATCAAATTGCTTCAATTGTTTCTCTGTGACAAGAAGTTAAACACTCACCGAACCTCAGGCACAGTAGTATTAGTAACCAACCAGTTTCAGTTGAGTTAGTTATAGATGTAAGGTTAGATGGTTAAATAATTTTAACTTGTCAACAAGCTGTCAAAAAAACAAACATGTTTAAACTCCAAGAAAACTGAGGAACCAGCAAATAATCAGATTGAAGAAACAACGGATTCTTTCCTTTTAACAAAGACCTTTAATCACTGATCAGTGTCTCCGAGTCGATTCATCATTTAATCAGGGAGCAGGTTGGTTTCTGTGTGTCTGAGGAAATCAGTTAATGATTCTTCTACTGTAACAGATGAGGCCTCTGAGATTTCACCGAGGTTAAATGAGTTTGTATAGTTTCTGGAGAAGAACTCCAGCTCCCATGAGTCATAGCAGACAGACATCCTATCAAAATGTATCAGAGATAGTTTCAGGATTCAAAGATCTACATTATCTTCATATTCAATTACAATGAACCTGTAGGATGCTTCTCTCTCCAATATATGTATATATACATGTAAAGATGTATGGAAATAATATGAAAAACAAATGGTAGCATCAGCAAATACCTATATAAAGAAATTAGAATTTTTTTTTTTTCATATTTATACATATGTTGTATTTACTATATGGTTATACTTCATTAGATTTGGTTGAATTATTTTAAACCAAAAGATTTTAATAATTAAATTGATATTTTTATGAAATTTCACATTTTTATTTCTCATTTATAAATTAGATGGTTGTATTTTTGCATTAGATTCAATTTTATTATCATTAGATTCTCATTTTTTTAATCCTTTAAAGTTTCTGTATGTTTAAATGAAATAAAATATAAACAAACATAAATACAATCATAGCAGTCCACAAATCCAAGATCATTAGATTCTTGTTTAGACACATTTTTTCCAGAAATGAGGAATAACTCAAAACCAAGATGACATTAGTCGAATCTGCATAGGAACGAAAACACAATAATATTTATCAGTCAGGCGTTTAACAAATAGTTTATAACACTTTAGATGTATGATTGTTAGTCATAAACACATGTATAACTTCTCCTATGAAGACATTTTGTGTTATTACACCTGTGTTTCACTGTGTTGTCATTTATTATCCTGTAAACCTCCTCTGATTGGTGTTAATGTGTAAACCCACAACCTCATAATGTGATTAAATCATTAATTCAAAGTTTACACAAGGCTGAGAAATGTTAAATAGGGGAACTGAAGCTTTACTATCGCATTCACTTCCTGTCCGTAACAACAGGGACAAAATGCTGACTCCCCCTCTCTAGTGGACACTCCCCAGACACCGAGTCGCCCAGTGAGTGTCCCTCCAGAGTTGGGACTTTGTCCGTAATGGAGGGTTTCTGTGCTGGCTGTAGATATTTTATATGTAATAAGTTATGAATTTGATTTGTAATATAAATCTCATATAGTTCAATCAGTGTAGTCTAAGCTAAGATGGGTAGTACTAGTAATCAATCAATCAATCAAATTTTATTTGTATAGCCCGTATTCACAAATTACAATTCATCTCATAGGGCTTTAACAGGGTGTGACATCCTCTGTCCTTAACCCTCAGCAAGAGTAAGGAAAAACTACTAAAAACCCTTTTAGCAGGGTAAAAATACGTAGAAACCTCTAAAAATACGTAGAAACCTCAAAGTGTGACTTAACACATTAAAACCTTTTGGCAAAATCTCCCAAAGCAACAAGCATAGTAAGAAGTATCCAAATATGATATTTTCCAACATTCTTTGTTTAATCACACTTAATATTGATTGGTTCCTTCCAATCAAGAGAGCAAGACTAACCAGACCTGAGTCAGAACATTCACTCATGCAGGATATCTTTTTTAAACATGTTGTGTTTATCACTTATTGACAATTTGGAATTCTAAACATTGTCCAAGGGCTGAGTGATATATCAAGAATTATCACGATAAATGTCACATCAGCTTTTTTTTTAAGATTATAGGCAGATTTTTGCTCCTGAGTGATGATCTGTGTCATCAGAGTCCTTTTCCTATAGTGTTCGTTAAGTTTAAGGGCAGATTTTAAATCTGCCTTTAAATGTAGTCATTAGAGGCATTTTCCTTTGTTGAACTGCCTCAATAAATCAGTAATGTCAGTGTCAGTCTGGACCTCTCCTCACACTCAAGCAGTTTGCTACAGGTCCTCCACTGACCCATATTCAGGTAATTTACCCAACTCTAAATTCCCTCCTGCTTCTGTTCTTTCACCATCATCATCATATCAAGATTGTTTGTGTGATATTGTATGATTATCATTTGTGACATATTCTGCATTACTTTGTCATCTTACTCTTCAGTTGTAGCCCCAGCTTATGTTGATTGTTATTGATCACCGTTACTTTAACGTTCTCTCAACATGTCGGCTACATGTCTGAACATTTAAGTCATGAACGTTATATATTGATGTACATTTGGTTCTGAGATGCAGTACATATACAAACTGCATTTTAATTTGGTTTTCAATTCTTAAGCACTGAAAATCAACCGTTTTTGTTGTTTTTTACACAGTTTTTTCTAGATTCGTTTGAGGTTTTTAAATGAAACCAACATGGAAAACCAAATGTTAAAACTTCCTTCTATCCACATGCATGCACGCAAACACACACACATAGGCACATCAGTGGGCCGCGGATTATTTTGTAGTCCAAATGGTGGTCCCTGGGACAAAACCAGTTGAAAACCCCTGATCTATGTCATCAGAGTCCTTTTCCTATGTTGTTCGTTAAGTTTAAGGGCAGATTTTAAATCTGCCTTTGAATGTAGTCATTAGAGGCATTTTCCTTTGTTGAACTGTCTCAATAAATCAGTAATGTCAGTGTCAGTCTGGACCTCTCCTCACACTCAAGCAGTTTGCTACAGGTCCTCGACTGACCCATATTCAGGTAATTTACCAAACTCTAAATTCCCTCCTGCTTCTGTTCTTTCACCATCATCATCATATCAGTTAGCTGGTACCTGCATGCAAAACAAAAGATCACGAATTCTTCCCTGGTTATTGGTAAAACTTAATAGAATTCCTCACTGTGTTGGCCAAATGGTTAAGTCGTCTGAAAACTGAACTTGTTTGTACTTTAGATCAGGGGTTTTCAGCCGGGGGTCCGCGGCCCCCTGGTGGTCTGCGATGGCATTGCAGGGGGTCCGCGAAATTCGCTTTGATATTTCAACACATTTCCAGATTACTCTTGAATTTCGTGAAAAATATCTAAATAAGAAAAATATGTCTAAAATTAAATAAAGGTGATGAGGGCAACCTTGAAACCGGCTTGGGGCTAGAAACTGCCAGTAGTTTTCCCTTGTGCATGCGTGTTAAAGGTAGATGTAGGAGAGCGGTTGAGGTAGGTAAAAAAACTCTTAGGTCTTGGAGATGTAGTTTGTGATTGGAATTTTTATTTTCCCAAAAAGAAGGCCCAAAAGGGGAGAATTAACAATGAAAATATTAAATAAAACAAAAGAGCGAAAAAATTAATAGTTTTTAATAAGACAAATAAATTGGCATAATAGCCAAAACAATAAATTGCAATAACAGTCAACTTTACCACGTTCGCTGGTTGAGAAACAATTTCTTAGGAGACCTCAAAGACTTACGTCTATCCAGTAGCAGTTCTCCCGACAGAATGAATAGACACATATGGAAAACCAAATGTTAAAACTTCCTTCTATCCACATGATTAAAGCATGGCAGCATGCACAAATGAGTCGGCTGTCTCTGGGATCCTACTTAATGTCTTCTGTGTTTCTCTCCCATCTTACCTACAGTAATTCCAGAGGACTCAGATACAGACTGCTAGGCCCTACATCGTGACAAACACAACCTCCATACTCACAGATTCCTTACATCCGTCTAACCCACTAATATGCCTTCCACAAAGCCCAAGCCTTGCCGTTCCAAGAAGGCTGCAAAGTGCAACTTCCCACAGGTGAAAGAAAACACACTGACCTGTTTACAGTTAATGTTTGCTCTCTTTCAGGGGTAGGGGAACCTTTTTTACAGGTTATCACTACATGCATATTAGGATCAGTAGCTTGTTCTCAAATATGTTCTGCAGACGGCTCACATTAAACACAGATAAAATACCCATTCTCTGATATAACTGAATGATGACACCTCCCTAAAAATACTTATTTTGACTCACAAAATCTGGATCCACAATAGATTTCACCTGTTTATGGAATCTACCACTCTAAACATCAAGATCTGTTGAAAGCCAAACTGTAACAATTAGGGTTGCAAAATTCCGGGAATATTCAAAGCTGGAAACTTTCCATGGAAATTAACGGGAATATACCGGAATATACAGGAATTAACAGGAATCAACAGGAATAAACTGGAAATTGTGTGGATAATTTATACTAACTGTATTTACCTTGTCATATAGAGACATAACTATACACATTTTGTTTTGTCATAGGCTGATTTGAGCCCTGAGGAAACTTTGGGCACTTGACTATATGCTTCTGCATCTTTGTGTCATTCTTAACGTAGGTCTTTGCACAGTATTTGCAAATGTACACAGCCTTTCCTTCTACATTGGCTGGGGTGAAATGTCTCCATCCATGAGATAGTACCTTGGCATTCCTCTATAGAATAAGATGAGAAAAAAGCTTGTAAAAAAATACTAAAGCAATGCCAGAGATATAAATAGTTGGCCAATTGGAATCATATTTAAAAATGTTTATAATTGATGGATAAATGAATAGAAATAGGCTGGATGAACAGATGAACAATCCTCAATCAGCATGCTAATATATTTTCCCCAGTAATATCATCGAAACTTACCTGACTGGTCCTGCACACTCCAGCAGGCCTCAATAGCCCTGCTGTAGTGTGAAGGATGCTGGGAATTATCTGCATATGTAATGGAGAAATGCACAGTGCAAGGTTGAAATTCAACGTGCAGTGTGTGCTGCATTCCATACATCTTTAAAAAAGAGTTTTGAATGATGTTATTGTTGCTCTGTGTTTAATTTGTGTGTTTTTTTTCAAAATTCCCGAGCTGAATATTCCCAGGGAAAGTTTCCGGAAAGTAAAAAAAAAAAATCGCCCCTTTGCAACCCTAGTAACAATAAAACGTAACCTCCTTTGTGGAGGAACTAATCAGCTGACTGGTAAAATGGGTGTGGATGTTATTTGGAAACTGAAAATGTTTGGGAACTCTGCAATTCATTTATCATCATGTTAACGTGTATATACTTGTTAATAGTTGAAAGTGTGGGAAATGTGCTATAATTTAATGCATACAATTTAATTTAGTTTTATTTTACAGAATGAAGATGTAAAAATGATGATACAATTTCTAAATATTTTCTTGTATTTATGTTTTATTTCAATTTATAGTTTGTGTCCATGGTTAGTGGATTTGATCCATCATGTATAAGTTCTTCACAGTGTATAACACAGCTGACGGCTCACACACATTGTGTCATTGTCCTCCCAGGTCCGTAGCTTGGACCCCAATCAGGCTGGCAGGGACATCCTAGAGGACATCATGGAAGGGGGTCGAGAGGGCTGGTATTTTTCACCTCCTCGAAATTACCCCTCCTCTATCTTCAGCTCACCACAGGTGAGTCCCTCTCTCTCTCTCTCTCTCTCTCTCTCTTTCTCTCTCTCTCTCTCTCTCTCTCTCTCTCTCTCTCACACACTCTCACGCTTGCCCAATGTCTCACCCGCAGTAGTTAGAGGTAGTGTAGAGTTAGCTTCAGCTCATCAGCCTGGATCTTTAGCTGAGGGATGGAGAGATTGTTGCCTGGTAGCAGTGTGAGCGCTCCGCTCTAATCCTTGATTCACAAAATCTGGATCCACACTAGATTTCACCAGTTTATGGAAATTACCACTCTAAACATCTAGATTCTTGAAAGTGAAACTGTAACAATAAAACATAACCTCCTTTGTGAAGGAACGAATCAGTTGTCTGGTAAAACGGGTGTGGATGCAATTTGGAAACTGAAAATGTTTGGGAACTCTGTAATTAATTTATCATCATGTTAATATATATATACTTGTTAATAGTTTAATGTGTAGGAAATGTGCTAAAGTTAAATGCATACAATTTAATTGGAACGATGATCTCAGCTGATAAGAGTCTTTCATAGACATATCAGAATTGGTTTTATTTTACAGAAAGAAGATGTAAAAAGGATGATACAATTTCTATATATTTTCTTGTATTTATGTTTTATTTCAATTCATAGTTCATGTCCATGGTTAGTGGATTTGATACATCATGTATACGTTCTTAGCAGTGTGTAACACAGCTGACGGTTCACACACATTGTGTCATTGTCCTCCAAGATCCGTAACCTGGACCCTGATCAGCGTGGCATGGACATCCCAGAGCAGATCATGGCAAAGGGTCAAGGGAGCAAGGATTCATCTCCTCCTGGAGGTCACCGCTCCTCTCGCCCAACCCAACAACAGGTGAGGCTCTCTCTTTCTCTCTCTCTCTCTCTCTCTCTCTCTCTCTCTCTCTCTCTCTCTCTCTCTCTCTCTCTCTCTCTCTCTCTCTCTGTCTCTCTCACACACTCTCACACACTCACGCTTGCCCAATGTCTCACCCGCAGTAGTTAGAGGTAGTGGAGAGTTAGCTTCAGCTCATCAGCCTGGATCTTTAGCTGAGGGAAGGAGAGATTGTTGCCTGGTAGCAGTGTGAGCGCTCCGCTCTAATCCTTATTTCACAAAATCTGGATCCACACTAGATTTCACCAGTTTATGGAAATTACCACTCTAAACATCTACATTCTTTGAAAGTGAAATTGTAACAATAAAACATAACCTCCTTTGTGAAGGAACTAATCAGTTGTCTGGTAAAACAGGTGTGGATGCATTTGGAAACTGAAAATGTTTGGGAACTCTGCAATTAATTTATCATCATGTTAACGTGTATATACTTGTTAATAGTGGAATATTTGGGAAATGTGCAAAAATTAAATGCATACAATTTAAATTGGGATGTTATAAGATAAAATCATACCACTGATTCTAAAAGTTCACCATTTCTGTACAATGTATGTATTTCCCTCCCTTTTTTAGTTGATAATAAGTTTCTCCTTCTCCTCTTAACTTGCAGTATCGCGACAGACAACCCTATGTGCGACGTCCTCAGCAGTATCAGGACCATCGCACCTACGAACCTCGTCCTGGGCCAGAGGGGAGGCACCCTCACTACCCAGAACAATATCCATCATCCCGGGGTGCGGAGAGAAGGGTGAGTATCTTAGGAGTTCCTGTTGGCCGCTCCAGGAACTACATTCCTAAGTTCAGTTCAGTTCAGTCATCAACTCGATTCGAGTTAAATAGATTAGAATTGAGGTCAGTTGGGTCAAATGGTTCAGCTGAGCTCAATGGTTAATTTAGGTTGAGTTCAGATGTTAAGTTGAATATATTAACATCTGATCTCTATAGAAACATTTATTGTTTTGCTTATGATGTCAGCTGATAAGAGCCTTTCATAGACATATCAGCATTGGTTTTATTTTACAGAATGAAAAAATGTAAAAAGGATTATACAATTTCTATATATTTTCTTGTATTTATGTTTTATTTCAATTTATAGTTCATGTCCATGGTTAGTGGATTTGATACATCATGTATAAGTTCTTAGCAGTGTGTAACACAGCAGACGGTTCACACACATTGTGTCATTGTCCTCCCAGATCCGTGACCGGGACCCTGATCAGCGTGGAAGGGACATCCCAAAGGAGATCATGGCAGAGGGTCAAGGGAGCAGGTATTCATCTCCTCCTGGAGGTCACCGCTCCTCTCGCCCAACCCAACAACAGGTGAGGCTCTCTCTCTCTCTCTCTCTCACACTATCTCACGCTCACGCTTGCCCAATGTCTCACCCGCAGTAGTTAGAGGTAGTGTAGAGTTAGCTTCAGCTCATCAGCCTGGATCTTTAGCTGAGGGATGGAGAGATTGTTGCCTGGTAGCAGTGTGAGCGCTCCGCTCTAATCCTTGATTCACTAATTCTGGATCCACACTAGATTTCACCAGTTTATGGAAATTACCACTCTAAACATCTAGATTCTTTGAAAGTGAAACTGTAACAATAAAACATAACCTCCTTTGTGGAGTAACTAATCAGCTGTCTGGTTAAATGGGTGTGGATGCAATTTGGAAACGGAAAATGTTTGGGAACTCTGTAATTACTTTATCATCATGTTAACGTGTATATACTTGTTAATAGTTGAATATGTGGGAAATGTGCTCAAATTAAATGCATACAATTTAACTGGGATGTTATTAGATAATACCATACCACTGATCATAAAAGTTCACCATTTCTGTACAATGTTTGTATTTCCCTCGCTGATGTTTTTTTTTTTGTTGATAATAAGTTTCTCCTTCTCCTCTTAACTTGCAGTATCGCGACAGACCACCCTATGTGCGACGTCCTCAGCAGTATCAGGACCATCGCACCTACGAACCTCGTCCTGGGCCAGAGGGGAGGCATCCTCACTACCCAGAACAATATCCATCATCCCGGGGTGCGGAGAGAATGGTGAGTATCTTAGGAGTTCCTGTTGGCCGCTCCAGGAACTACATTCCTAAGTTCAGTTCAGTTCAGTCGTTAACTCGACTCAAGTTGAATAGATTAGAATTGAGGTCAGTTGGGTCAAATGGTTCAGCTGAGCTCAATGCTTCATTTAGGTTGAGTTCAGATGTTAAGTTGAATATATTAACATCTTATCTCTATAGAAACATTTATTGTTTTGCTTATGATGTCAGCTGATAAAAGCCTTTCATGGACATATCAGCATTGGTTTTATTTTACAGAATGAAAAAATGTAAACAAGATAATACAATTTCTACATATTTGCTTGTATTTATGTTTCATTTCAATTTATAGTTCATGTCCATGGTTAATGGATTTGATACATCATGTATATGTTCTTAGCAGTGTGTAACACAGCTGACGGCTCACACACATTGTGTCATTGTCCTCCCAGGTCCGTGACCGGTACCCTGATCAGCGTGGAAGGGACATCCCAGAGGAGACCATGGCAGAGGGTCGAGGGAGGAGGTATTCATCGCCTCCTGGAGGTCACCGCTCCTCCAACCTCAGCCCAGAACAGGTGAGGCTCTCTCTCTCTCTCTCTCTCTCTCTCTCTCTCTCTCTCTCTCTCTCTCTCACACACGCTCACATGCTCAAGCTTGCCCAATCTCTCACCCGCAGTAGTAGGATGCAATTAAGAAACTGAAAATGTTTGGGAACTCTGCAATTCATTTATCATCATGTTAACGTATTAACATGAATTTCCCACGGGATTAATAAAGTATCCATCTATCTATCTATCTATCTAATAGTGGAATGTGTGATAAATGTGCTCAAATTAAATGCATACAATTTAATTTGAACGTTATAAGATAAAATCATAGCACTGATTCTAAAAGTTCACCATTTCTGTACAATGTTTTTTTGTTGATAATAAGTTTCTCCTTCTCCTCTTAACTTGCAGTATCGCCACAGGCGACCCTATGTGAGGCCTACTCAGCAATATTATGAGCATCGCACCTATGAACCTCGTCCTGGTCCAGAGGGGAGACACCCTGACTACCCAGAACAGCGTGGGTACCCCGGTGCTAAGAGAATGGTGAGTATCTTAGGAGTTCCTGTTGGCTGCTCCAGGAACTACATCCCTGAGCTAAGTTCAGTTCAGTCGTTGACTCGAGTCGAGTTGAATAGATTTGAATTGAGGTCAGTTGAGTCAAATGGTTCAGCTGAGCTCAATGGTTCATTTCAGTTGAGTTCAGATGTTAAGTTGAATAGATTTGATTTAACTTTTAGATTTAATTGCTACAATATGTTATGAATACAATGCAAAAACAAATTTTTCTTACACAAAGATATAGAATAATTAATTGTTTGCTTATGATGTCAGCTGACTCACACACATTGAAGGATGTAGAACAGGATGAATGAGGACGCTGCCATTAAAAGACTTTCTTTCCATTTTCCTCTGGAAACATGAACTGTTTCAGAAAAGCTTTTTCCATATTAATGATTGTTATTTATGACACACATTGTGTTATTGTCCTCCCAGGTCCGTGACCGGGACCCCGATCAGCGTTGCAGGGACATCCCAGAGGAGACCATGGCAGAGGGTCGAAGGAGCTGGTATTCATCGCCTCCTGGAGGTCACCGCTCCTCTCCCCCCACACCACGACAGGTGAGGCTGTCTCTCTCTCTCTCTCTCTCTCTCTCTCTCTCTCTCTCTCTCTCTCTCTCTCTCTCTCACACGCTCTATTGTCTCTTTTGTCTCAAGAACTCCAAACGGCCTGGCAAGCAGACTCCTAAAGCCGTCGGCCCCACTACTCAGCCAATCGTGTTGAACAAAAAAGGGGCCTCCAACACCAAACCAGGGCCAGGTCTGACCCAACACTCTCACCATTCTTTTAAGCTATTTCCACAGATCCTAAGAGGAAGGAGTGCCACTCTTAACAATCTAACCAAGGCAGTTTTAACTCCAGAGCTTTTAAAATGATATGAGAAACATTTCTCATGTTAATGGAGATATGACCAGTCAAAGTCAGAGAACCCCTAAATAATAAACGTGGAAAGACCATATCTCCCTTAATTATGATCTGTGATAGGTCAAATTTGGCATATCACAGACCCAATTGTAAAAATGTAACATTAGACCCTCTAGGATAAGTTGAATTTTATTTTACTGCTGTTTCATGACCATGTCATCTTTGGAGCAGCCTAGTTTTTCCCAGAACTCGCTGCACACTGAACATTTTCACTTTCGGTTCACTTACAAAGTTTGATGTCAGCAGGGCTCCTTGAACTTAGGTGGAACCTTTTGTAGAACGTTATGTTATCGGTCTTCCAGCGGCGGTTTCACACTCGCAACCTCCACAAAAATGTTGCCGTAAAAAAAAAGTCCCTGTCTGGCTTGTTGAACCTGAAGCTGTCACAGTCACAAAATGTCACAGTTTGTGATAAAAATATCACCTTTTGCTGATTGAATTCTGAAGACATGTTTTCATCTGTACTTTTCCTTCTTCCAGATGATGAGCCAAAGCTGCAGCCAGTTGGTGAGAGGTCTCCCTCACCTGGGCTTGTGCAGCCTGAAGCCCCCGTGGAGACACCGGAGGCTCCCAAGGCTTTGAACGGCCTTGCAGAGAGGGGCACTGAGCTGGAGACAGCGGCCCATGAGCCCTCTCTCGTGCCCCCTGCTGCACTCCAGCCCCAGGCCTCTAGTCCTGCACAGGTTCCCACTCCTCCACCGAACCAAGACTCTGAAGCCAGGATAACTCTGGAAAGGTATGAGATGACAACGCTGTCTGATTTTCAGGATCCTGTTGGTGTTAGGTTTCTCTGAAACATGAGGAGAGTGTCTCTGTGATTCTGATAATTATCTCTCCTGTCAGCAGGATATCTATAACTCTGATTAACTAGTTTCCATTGACTTAAAAATAATTAGTTTTGTTATTAGGGTTTTGTTTCACTTCTGTTTAGGTCAGTGATAATAATTTGTAGAAGTTCCAAATTGGGTGAAAAGCTTGATATTCAGAGTTTCTCATTTACACTGACATCCTTCCTGACTCTTTGTTTATTCGTCCCCCCCCCAGTCAAAGCAGTTCAGGCAAGAAGGCCAGGAAGCGCAGGAAGCGCAACAACAAGCCGCTGATCACCAAGACACCATCACCGTCATCAGCGGTCAACAAGGACCAACCTGAGCAGGAGCTCAGCAGCAGGGGCTCACAGCCTGGTGAGACACACGTCACTGCCCAACACAGGACAGACAGGACGATAATACTGACACATTCACTCTCTGCCATTCATCACACTGTTGTGACTATGGTTGTTTATTTCTCATGTTAAAGGAGATATGACCAGTCAAAGTCAGAGGACCCCTAAGTTATAAACTTGGAAAGCCCACATCTCCATTAATTAGGAGGCTTGTTGAACTTGAAGCTGTCACAGTCACAAAATGTCACAGCTTGTAAACAGATTTATATTTTTTTTATTACATTTTTATATGTGAAGAACTGTTAAGTGTAGTTTGTGATACAAATATCACCTTTTGCTGATTGAATTCTGAAGACATGTTTTCATCTGTACTTTTCCTTCTTCCAGATGATGCGCTAAAGCTGCAGCCAGTTGGTGAGAGGTCTCCCTCACCTGGGCTTGTGCAGCCTGAAGCCCCCGTGGAGACACCGGAGGCTCAGCCCACTCCTCCCACTAGTGGACCGGAGCTTCCCCGCCCCGCCTCGCTCAGCCCCCAGTTCAATCTCCCACCTCCACGGGCCAGTGAACGTTCCTCAGACAGGGAGTCAGAGTCTTCTGACTTGTCCTCAGCCGAGAAGACGATCGTGAGGAAGTCCCCGTCCATGGTCGAGAAGCTCCTGCAATTTAACGATTTGAAGGTGCTGAGATCCAGTCAAATGATAACTGATTTTTTATTTCAATTTCATAGATAAACCCTCTTAAAGGGAAGAATCAAAGTATAAGTCTTGAACATACGTCTTTGTTTTCTAATGAATTTACTTTCTAATGTTTTTTTTATTGTTTCCACGCCGTCCTTCTCTTCTCTACTTCCTCACCATATCCATGTTGTCTCCACTTGAACAGAAGCTCCAGTGTCTTCATTCAGACGCCTCCAGCTCTGAGGCGACTCAGTCTGAGGGAAGCTGGTCTCCCTGGGAGCTGCAGAACCAGATGATGGGACTCATGCTGGAAGACTTGACCAGGGACAAGGACATCTTCAACTGTGTGAAGGTACGAAAAGTGACATCAACCCGTCTCTGCGAGTTAGTGGTAAAAATCCTGAAGGGCAGACGGAGCGGGGCTGAGTTATACTTATACTTATACTTCTATTTTGGACCTTGAGACTAATGTTGGTCCACGACTGTTGGTAAGATCTCATCAATACAATGAATGAATCCTGCTGACAAACTGACTAAACCAATGAAAACCTCCTCCTCCTCCTCACCTCCTCTGCTCTCTGTTTCTCAGAAGAAGCAGGAGAGACCTGAGATGAGCTCGTCTCCCTACCTGAGGGAGTTGATGGCGGCTGTGTGCGAGGCAGCAGTGAAAGGTAAGCTCCCCACCAGCCGGAGCAGAGAGACCGCTGATTACAATATGTACTCTCTGCCGAGCAGATGAATTGACTCTGCCTCCTGCTTCACTGTGCAGAAAACACCACCTGTCCAGTGCACGCCGCCCTCCTTCAGAAGGGCCTGCCTGTGGAACTGGAGTCCCGGCACTCGGAGAGGGAGCAACAGACGAAAGCTCTTAAAGACCTTCAGGAGCTGATTGTCACCCTCGATAAGCCTCCAAGTAAGTTCTGCATCAGAGTTCACTCCAAGCTCCATTTAGTAGCTTCTCTGGAGCTTTGCTTCTTGTCACATGATTCTCACCAGCAGAAGAAACTTCGCCTTGTTATATGGAATATTAGATTTTCATATTTCCGTTTATTTTTTAAGCCCTTTAAGGACATTTGGAAGAATTTGGATTAAAACTTTGAATCTCAAATTTGTTCTCCACTGACATTAACTTGATTTGGTCATTAGAGGAACATCACTCCGACTCCAATTCACTTTTGCAAAACACAATGCCGTCTTCAGTAATTTCTAAACCATACATTTTTGGGTTCCTATCGAAATACAAATTGCATTAATTGAATTGATAAGATTAGGAATCGGTCTCACTTCACAGAAAAATTGGATTTATTTCCGTTTGGTCACGGCTGAAACGATGACTGACATGTTTCTGTTCTCCAGACCTTCTCCGGATGTTCTTCAAGTGTATGAGCGACCCGGCCGAGCAGCTGGGTCATGGCGTGGCCCTAAAGACCGTCACGGCCTTCTTCTCCTGGCTGCGGGAGGTGAAGTCCCAGGATAATTGAGGAGGGGAGACCCCCCCCCCCCCCCCGGGGGACAGGACGGAGCAGAACTACGTCCTTACAGCAGGACGACATATTTACTTCTGGAATTGTTTTCTTTTTTCTTACTTTTCTTTTGTAAATACATTCAAGATAATAAAAAGTATTTTAAAAAAGCTCGTCTCATGATTTGTTCTTTCCATGGTTTGGTGCTTATAGGGGATAGGACTCAGTGTATGTGTGTGTGTCTGTGTGTGATGAACTGAGACAGTTGTGTTGTGTTGGAAGTTGCCGTAGCATGGTCAGAAGACCTGTGTGATCAGACCAGGAGAAGCTCCTCAGGATCAACGACTCAGGTTCCACTGGTTTGGTCTGTTTAGTGGTCGAAGCCCAAACAATCAAACAGCACCGTGTCGTTGAAAGTGTCTCAGCAGCTTGTCGCCTCATATAGTTCTTATTTGTACCATCTTTTGTATGTGTGTATCTAGGTTGTGTGTTTATGAAGCTATGACATGTTTGAGTGTTGTCCGGCATAATGTGGTCACGTGACCACTAGGTCGCCCAAAACACAGCCACTGTGAACATGGATACCGGAGACATCTGATCAAGTGATGATTCAATTTATTGGCAATTATTCAGGTTATGTCCAAGCAATAATCTTGCACTGTTAAATATGACTGTATATAATTGTTTGACAGGTATTTTCCAGAACTGAAGATTAGACCCAAAACCCTGAAATATTCACTTTACAGTTAAATACGACAAAAATGGATAACGAGTGGTTGAGGGTTTGAAGACAGAAAAGCTCAGAGACTTTCACACCTTCTCCTTCGTGAGCAGAGTCAGAAGCCTGCATGTGAAATGTGGACTAGGATGTGTGGTGGTCCTCTCTCTGCTCCTGACATCCAGCAGGGGTGATGGCTGTGCTCAGCAGGGCAGTGTGTGTGTGTGTGTGTGTGCCTGTGTGTGTGTGTGTGTGTGTATAATGTAGCTCAGGAGGTCAGGCTGCAGGCCGACTCTCTGCAGCACGTCCTCGGGCATACACAGCACTGGATTCACCGGCTTGATCAGCTCGTCTCCGAGGAGGGAGAGACCTGCGACTCTGCTTTCAATCCCATTGTTACGCCCCCTATTGGCACGGGGTGGGACATAACATAAATGCAACAGGTTTGGGGAAGTGAGGGTGCAGTCACACAGAAACCATGACACGATATAAGGCAAAGTAAAGAATTTATTTAAACAAAGCTACACAGGGATCAACAAGGACTCTCAGTGGCACCAAAGAAAAGAACACAAAAAAACCCACCACCCCCCCCCCCCCCCCCTTTACAGGTGCTTAGCACCCAAAAGTACAGCGGGTGGTGCTCACTCTAACCTGGGGTATTAACAATAAGTAGTGATGTGTCCTCCCGTGTCGAGGCTTCGAAGCGTGTGTCGAGTAATCGAGGGTGATTTTTATGAAGCGCGTATCGAGGCTTGTGTTGATGACGTATGTGATGACGTTCAAAGCCTCGCGAGCACGTCACTGATTCAGGAAAGGGTTCGCGGGTTTGGTGTGCGATTCAAAATAAAAGGGGCCGTGAAACGCAATGGATTCCCCCCCCACACTACTTGTCTTGGGACTTTATTGTGCGTTTGCTTGCAATATATTCTGAGTATTGCAGGGAGAAAAGGAATTTATTTCCTAACGTGTACAAACTAGCGGTATCTTTTCCTTGTACCCCAGCCTTATCTGTGCGCTGTGAAATGATCGTTTCTAAAGCAGGCGAAATTATTTCAAAAAAATTAAACCGCCTGAAACCCAGCACTGTTGAGAAGCTGTTGTTTTTAAATAAAAATAAATGAACTGTTATCCATTTTGTACGTGTACGTGTATTGGCATCGCAAACATCATTAATTCGTTTATTCAATTCAAAGCTTCACACACCAAAGCCATGGTTTCATTATAATTACATTACATTTAGTGTCCACTTGATGATGTTTTATTTTACAGAATGAAGATGTAAAAATGATGATACAATTTCTAAATATTTTCTTGTATTTATGTTTTATTTCAATTTATAGTTCATGTCCACGGTTAATGGATTTGATACATCATGTTTAAGTTCTTAGCAGTGTGTAACACAGCTGACGGCTCACACACATTGTGTCATTGTCCTCCCAGGTCCGTAGCTTGGACCCCAATCAGGCTGGCAGGGACATCCTAGAGGACATCATGGAAGGGGGTCGAGAGGGCTGGTATTTTTCCCCTCCTCGAAATTACCCCTCCTCTATCTTCAGCTCACCACAGGTGAGTCTCTCTCTCTCTCTCTCTCTCTCTCTCTCTCACACACATTCTCACACGCTCACCTTTGCCCAATCTCTCACCCGCAGTAGTTAGAGGTAGTGTAGAGTTAGCGGCAGCTCATCAGCCTGGATCTTAAACTGAGGGATGGAGAGATTGTTGCCTGGTAGCAGAGTGAGCACTCCGCTCTAATCCTTGATTCACAAAATCTGGATCCACACTAGATTTCACCTGTTTATGGAAATTACCACTCTAATCTTTTGAACGTGAAACTGTAACAATAAAACATAACCTCCTTTGTGGAGGAACTAATCAGCTGTCTGGTTAAATGGTTGTGGATGCAAATTGGGAACTGAAAATGTTTAGGAACTCTGCAATTCGTTTATCATCATATTAATGTATATATATTCTCGTTAATAGTTGAATGTGTGGTAAATGTGCTAAATTAAATGCATACAATTTAATTTGCATATTATAAGATAAAATCATACCACTGATTGTAAAAGTGCACCATTTCTGTGCAATGTTTGTATTTCCCTCACTTTGTTTTTGTTGATAATAACTTTCTCCTTCTACTCTTAACTTGCAGTATCACCACAGGCGACCCTATGTGAGGCCTACTCAGCAGTATTATGAACATCGCATCTATGAACCTCGTCCTGGACCAGAGGGGAGGCAGCCTCACTACCCAGAACGGCCAGTGTACTCCGGTGCGAACAGAATGGTGAGTATCTTAGGAGTTCCTGTTGGCCGCTCCAGGAACTACATCCCTGAGCTCAGTTCAGTTCAGTCGTTGACTCGAGTCCAGTTGAATAGATTCTAATTGAGGTCAGTTGAGTCAAATGGTTCAGTTGAGCTCAATGTTTCATTTCAGATGAGATCAGATGTTTAGTTGAATAGATTTGGTTTAACTTTATGATTTAATTGACACAAAATGTTATGAATACAACACAAAATCTACATATTCTTACACAAAGCTATAGAATAATTTATTGTTTTGCTAATGGTGTCAGCTGATAAGAGCCTTTCATAGACATGTCAGTGTTGGTTTTATTTTACAGAATGAAAAAATGTAAACAAGATAATATAATTTCTCCATATTTTCTTGTATTTATGTTTTATTTCAATTTAAAGTTCATTTCCATGGTAATGGATTTGATACATCATGTATAAGTTCTTCACAGTGTGTAACACAGCTGACGGCTCACACACATTGTGTCATTGTCCTCCCAGATCCATAACCGGTACCCTGATCAGCGTGGCAGGGACGACCCAGAGGAGATCATGGCAGAGGGTCGAGAGAGCCGGGATTCAACGCCTCCTGGACGTCACCGCTCCTCTCCCCCTACCCAACCACAGGTGAGGCTCTCTCTCTCTCTCTCTCTCTCTCTCTCTCTCTCTCACATGCTCACCTTTGCCCAAATATCTCACCAAAAGTAGTTAGAGGTAGTGTAGAGTGAGCGGCAGCTCATCAGCCTGGATCTTTAGCTGAGGGATGGAGAGATTGTTGCCTGGTAGCAGTGTGAGCGCTCTGCTCTAATCCTTTCTGCTCTCCACAATGTGTGTGGCAGACAGGGCACAGCGCCTGTGTCATTTACACGTCTCACTTTCTCATAAGAAGATCACCATGACTCCAAACTGTTACATGTCTGTTGGCTGTCGCTCAAGACATTAACTAATTAAGGACTTACTGATAACAAGTTGTAGGTAGAGGCCATGACTTTTGAAAAAGCACTTCTCACTTTCTTTTTCCTTATAGCTGTACAGTAAATTCAATGTACTGTGTTTCATTTGATACTTTCTTCTCTTACAGTAGATGTCCTATTTACTGTGTGTATGCTTCTACAGAATCCACTCGGGTCCGCCATTCTCATTCACTTATCTCCTTTAAACCTGCACTGTGGCTCTTTTGTCTCTTTTGTCTCAAGCACTCCAAACGGCCTGGCAAACCGACTCCTAAAGCCGTCGACCCCACTACTCAGCCAATCGTGATGAACAAAAAAGGGGCCTCTGATACCAAACCAGGGCCAGGTCTGACCCAACACTCTCACCATTCTTTTAAGCTATTTCTACAGTCCTAAGAGGAAGGAGTGCCACTCTTAACAATCTAACAGCAGTTTTAACTCCAGAGCTTTTAACATGATATGAGAAATATTTCTCATGTTAATGGAGATATGATGTCAAACCCCTAAATAATAAAGGTGGAAAGACCAAATCTCCATTAATTATGATCTGTGATATGTCAAATTTGGCATATCACAGACTCAATTGTAAAAATGTAACATTAGATCCCTCTAGAATAAGTTTTACTGCTGTGTCATTGCCTCCAATGCCAATTTGTGGTACAAATATTACCTATTGCTGATTGAATACTGAAGACATGTATTCATTTGTACTTTTCCTTCTTCCAGTTGATGTGCCAAAACTGAAGCAAGCTGCACAGAGGTCTCCCTCACCTGGGCTTGTGAAGAAATCAGGGAATGCCTGGAAACCAGCTATGAGGAGGCAAAGCGTCCCAGCGGAAAAAGAATCACATATAACACAGGTACGACCAAATATACACAAACTAAAATCCACAAAGCAGTGGACATGTATAGTAATTTCCAATACAGACTTTTCTCATAATTAACTGCTTGATGACCTCAGAGTTTAGGTACATGTTGTGATTTATTAACCTCAGGACCTGTTCAGGAAGGTCCGCAGCATCCTGAACAAGCTGACGCCTCAGAAGTACATCCAGCTGAGGAATCAGTTGTTGGACTTGACCATCGCCACAGAGGAGCAGCTCCAAGGAGTCGTGGACCTGGTGTTCGACCAAGCCATCAACGAGCCCAGCTTCTTGGTGACCTACGCAAAGATGTGCGGCTGCCTCGCCACGGTAAGCAGGTCGCTTAGTTGAGCAGAGAAGTGTGTCGACTTTGGAACGAGAGAGTCTTGTGTTTGTAAAGTAACTGTTTGAATTGGATTTGGAGAAGTACATAAATACAGCTTTTTCATAAACTGTAAATTCATCAGATGCAAAAAAACGATGGAGGAATTAAGTGTAATCTTTTAACCATCTATCGGAGGGGTGTGCACACAGTTTGTCAATATGCAGTCAACAACTTGCTAAATGTTTAAGCAGCGAATGGATCAATTGGTTCATATTCAGCTCTGCCTTCATGCAGAATAATGCTGTGAAAAGCAACACAATTCAGTACAGTGTGTTTATTGTTTTGATGCCTCTAGAGTCTACACCAGACAACACACACTATTTATTAAAGAGTTTGAAAATCAGTCACAAATAATCCTTTAAAACACAATTTATTGAATGTGCATATCCTTAATTTTAGACTCTATTAACAAGAGCTCTAGAGAAACTATTACATTTTCTGTCTGCCATCATTTGATAACATAACCTTACATATATTAGTCATTCAAATCAAAATAACCCAGAATCGAAGATGCTAATTTGTTGATATATTAAAACAAATTATTTATTTTATTTGAATGCTTATGTTCTCTATTGAATTAATTACACTTACTGTTCATGTGCAGCTCATAGTGCCCACGGCTGAGAATTCCCTAGCGAAAGTGAACTTTCACCAGCTGCTGCTAAGACGCTGTCAGAAGGAGTTTCAGAAAGAAAAGGTGGATGATGTGGCATTTGAGACGAAGCCGAAGATGCTTTACTCTGCTGCATTGGTAAGTGTGTCGCGGATCTTTACCAAAACGTCTTTTAGTTTCTGTTTCAACTCTGTTCAAGAGGTTTGTTTCCTTGGTCCCATTAGACGGAGCGTGACCGACTCCAGTTAGAGCCCGAGGAAGCCAAGGACATTACCCAGAAGCGTTTCATTGGTAACATCAAGTTACTCTGTGAACTGTTCAAGCACAAGATGCTTAATGACTTCATCGTGCATGACTGCTTGGACAAGCTGCTCAGGAACAACGACGAAGTGGCTTTAGAATGTCTATGCATCCTGCTCACCACCATCAGCAAGGGCCATAATTGTGATGAGACCAAGGTGAGCTGGTGGTCGTACATTTTACATAAATCTTAAATTTCTTCATGATAATCTTCAGGATAATATGCGGCTGGTTTCCATATCCGAAATTAAATATTAAAAGAAATGCGTTGTTTGCAGGGATGAAGATGTGATGTGAACTTTTTTTCAGTAGTGTTTTTGACATTGGTGCAGCCGAATATCAGTTCATGTCTCTGATTTCATCCCACCAAGATGTTTTTCTTCTGCACGAGTCAAATAAGTGATTTAAGAGGTGATACTGATTTACAAGGACACAGTTTCCAAGAGATAATAAAGAAAAGTTCCGGTTTGATTCAATCCCACAGCAGTTGCTTACAAGTAGGTTATGAGGAAACGGGAATATCCCCTCAGTGTCCCCACTCAGTTCTGCCTCACCCGGTGACTCCCAGCTGGACTCAATCAGAGTCCTCAGATACTTGGAGAGGCATGAATGATCCTGTGGCCTTTCTGCTCTCTCTCTCTCTGCTGCACTGTGATGTGTGATTTAATCCTCATCTTATACCAGTCACCCTGCAAACAAAACCTTCTGACCACGGAAACTTAAATAAACTCCAAATATCCCTAATTTGCTTCCCACTGAAATATATTTCAGAATGTGGTAATGAATCATGCAACTTGTCCTTCAGAGGAGTTTCATCCTGCTTAATGTGGTCGTTTCCTCAGTACAGAAGCTTTAATGCTGGATGGTTACAATGAATTGCATCCCTTTGTTTCTGGCTATCACGGTTTTCATGCTGCTGTTGATGAAATGTTGTGGTTTCATCTGCAACCTGCTGTCTGGTAGATTGAATGGAGTCAAGCTGAACATGACCTTAATGTCTCAAATTAACCGTCTCTCTCCCTCTGTGTCTCACCACTCTCAGATGGATCACTATTTGAACTCGATGGAAGACATCGTCACAGAGGGGAAGACGTCCTCTCGGATACGGTATATGCTGCAGGATACCATAGACCTGATATTGGTGAGTGGGTCTCGATTTTTTTCTTTCATTTGCACAATTCCAAAGAGTCCAACATTCAAATTCTTCAAAGTAAGAAGGATTTTACCACAGATTTATTTCACCGATCTGTCAGATGACCAGGAACATGTTACTGGATATTCTGGTCATATTCTGTTTAATGAATATCTACACTGCTGTTGTTAAGGAGTTCTATCGCTTTTTAGAAGGACTGATATAGATAGATAGATCATGGCAAAGAAATGTAAGAAAAATTCCATAGAAACGTTGAACGGGGGGAAAATGGAAGTATCCTGAGGAAGACGTGATAACTATTGATCTTTAATGAATTCATCAGTCCCCAGTCATTCGAATATTCCTCTGTGATCGACTGATTCCTCTGTTTATGCTGAAATGTATCTAGCACTGTGTGATAAGACCCACATGCTCCTAAATTCTCTGATCTGTCAAAGATAAAGAGCAAAGAAATTTGTTTTTCACTACAGAATCTGTCTGATTCAGGTTTGAAGTCATTATGGTTCTGTACATTTTTTTTTCTTCAGCAAAACTTGGTGCCTCTAAAAGCCGAGCAGGATCCAGAACCCGTTCAGCAGATCCACAAGGAGGCAACGAATGAAGAGCAGGAGGAGCCGAGGAACGTGCAGCATGAAGGGCTCTCCGAGGAGACCAGGACACAGCCAGGTCAGGCCTGCAGTCTAGATCCTCTTTAAGACTTAGAATCTGATATGACCAGTCAAAGTCAGAGGACCCCTAAATTATAAACTTGGAAAGCCCACATCTCAATTAATTAGGAGGCTTGTTGAACTTGAACCTGTCACAGTCACAAAATGTCACAGCTTGTAAACAGATTTATATTTTTTTTATTACATTACTTATATGTGAAGAACTGTTAAGTGTAGTTTGTGATACAAATATCACCTTTTGCTGATTGAATTCTGAAGACATGTTTTCATCTGTACTTTTCCTTCTTCCAGATGATGAGCCAAAGCTGCAGCCAGTTGGTGAGAGGTCTCCCTCACCTGGGCTTGTGCAGCCTGAAGCCCCCGTGGAGACACCGGAGGCTCAGCCCACTCCTCCCGCTAGTGGACCGGAGCTTCCCCTCCCCGCCCAGCCCCCCGTTCAATCTCCCACCTCCACGGGCGGACTCCAGTGAACGTCCCTCAGACAGGGAGTCAGTCTCTTCTGACTTGTCCTCAGCCGAGGAGCAGTCACCCTTCACTGCCTTGTGTGAAGCAGTCCCCAAGGCTTTGAACGGCCTTGCAGAGAGGGGCACTGAGCTGGAGACAGCGGCCCATGAGCCCTCTCTCGTGCCCCCTGCTGCACTCCATCCCTAGGCCTCTAGTCCTGCACAGGTTCACACTCCTCCACCGAACCAAGACTCTGAAGCCAGGATAACTCTGGAAAGGTATGAGATGACAACGCTGTCTGATTTTCAGGATCCTGTTGGTGTTAGGTTTCTCTGAAACATGAGGAGAGTGGCTCTGTGATTCTGATATTTATCTCTCCTGTCAGCAAGATATCTATAACTCTGATTAACTAGTTTCCATTGACTTAAAAATAATTAGTGGGTTAGGGTTATTGGACGTAATTGGTAAGTAGTAGGGATGAGCGAGTACAGCATTATCTGTATCTGTATCTGTATCTGTTAACCATATGAATTATCTGTATCCGTATCCGTACTCGGAGTGGGCGTGGTCTAACCCGGAAGTGGGTGTGATTTAACCCGGAAGTAGGCCGGGTTGTCTTGAAAGCATGCAATTGATAGGGGTTGATCAGAAATTGTTATATTTATTGCTGATTAGAAAACTATTACAGGACAGCATCAGCATTGAGCTTCAGATCAATTTTTGATCATTTTGATCACAATAGCAAACGAACTATTTACAGAAAAAGTTTTGCAACAATGAATACAACACATGCTGTTGCAATTATGAAGTGAAATGTAATATAATATAATATAATATATATAATATATAATGTGTGTGTGTAGCTTAATTTGTAATATTTTTTATACCACTACTACCGAGAAAGTGTCAGACACTCTGACACACTGGTTAGAGCCAACTGACGGTTTAAAAAAAAAAAAAAAACTCCAACGACCGGCAGAGAGAGGGAGAGAGAGAGAGAGAGAGAGAGAGAGAGAGTAGCCAGACGCTAGAGAGTAGTCAGACACTCAATCCGTGAAGTTAAAAAAAAAAACTGTTTAAAAAAAAAAAAAAAAAAAACTCTGACAGGCAGAGACGCAACGCGAGTCGCTTTCTACCAGCACCACGTCTGAACGAACCCACGTTTAACAGAACTCTACTGGTTAATAAGTAAGTACAAACTGAAATAAAAACAAACTTCAAGCTTAAGAAACCCTAAACGTTAACGGAAAAGACCCGCGAACCTGAGTGACTGAGAGACAGAGAGCTGTTCTGTGAGTGAGTGAGCAGAGCGGTGTGTGAAGGGGAGGAGCGCTGTGACGCTCTGTGAGGATTTTCATTCAGTCCGAGCACAGATATTGACTCGTATTACTCGTATAATACTCGTGCTCGGCAAAAGTGCTTTATCCGTACCGGATACTCGTTTCAGCCGAGTATCCGGCTCATCTCTAGTAAGTAGTGATTTTAGAGGGCCCGACAGGTCAGGTCAAACGTAATGCACGGGCACGCCTGGAACATAGGGTGCCCCTCACTTGGTAAAATAACCGTAAGTATCCACTAATAATGTTGTAATAACACACTGTTTTTTACAGTCATGTGAAACACGCTGTTATTACAGATACATAAACATCAAATGAACTATATACAAATTTACAAATATGTTGAGTCTCTCCACTCGTCCGAGGGAGGGTTGGTGGCTTAGTCAGGTAAGTACGGTAAGTCATTTTTGCTTTGAGTCTGGAGGCCCTGTCGCGACGTTTCGAAATATTTTTAAGTGGTAAGTCATCCCCATGGTGGCTCTCTGTAACGGCTTGTCCCTGATCTTTCTCCGTTGAGGCATTGTATCTGTCTGAGACTGGCCGAGGAGTTGCAATCATTTATATAGCCCATCTAGCTCCTCCCCCTTGTAAACTTTCCTGGTTCCTTGGCATCACAGTTTTCCATCAAGCACTCAGTCCCATACTCCTTTTCCATCAATTCCATATCAATAGGCTCCAATCACGCACCTATAGGGATCTCTTGTCCTCTAAATAATAATCTTCCAGTTGGGTGGGGTATATCAGGGAATTAATTGCCTTCTTTGAGGTCTTACTGCCTTTTCTAGGTATTTCTTCCTGTTCTGTACTCTCAAAATTAAAGATTTACAAACTGGTGTGGAATCTATGTTTTTGGTATATAATATCAAAGGAGTTAGGTGAGATATTTCAGGTAAGTTGCCCTGCTCAGGGGTTAAAGGTTAGGTTTAGGCAAGGGGTCCCTATGGTTAGGGTTAGGGTAGTGGGTCCCTGATTAGGGATATTGATGACTGTCTTGTCATAACTTCTGACTAAGAGTTTCCAATTGGTATTGTTTGTATTAGTTCTTGTTAAATTTTGTGTGATCCTGAGTTGTTTAACTCTCAATAAGTTTACTAGTAATCAATCAATCAATCAAATTTTATTTGTATAGCCCGTATTCACAAATTACAAGTCATCTCATAGGGCTTTAACAGGGTGTGACATCCTCTGTCCTTAACCCTCAGCAAGAGTAAGGAAAAACTACTAAAAACCCTTTTAACAGGGTAAAAATACGTAGAAACCTCTAAAAATACGTAGAAACCTCTAAAAATACGTAGAAACCTCAAAGTGTGACTTAACACATTAAAACCTTTTGGCAAAATCTCCCAAAGCAACAAGCATAGTAAGAAGTAGCCAAATATGATATTTTCCAACATTCTTTGTTTAATTACACTTAATATTGATTGGTTCCTTCCAATCAAGAGAGCAAGACTAACCAGACCTGAGTCAGAACATTCACTCATGCAGGATATCTTTTTTAAACATGTTGTGTTTATCACTTATTGACAATTTGGAATTCTAAACATTGTCCAAGGGCTGAGTGATATATCAAGAATTATCACGGTAAATGTCACATCACCTTTTTTTTAAGATTATAGGCAGATTTTTGCTCCTGAGTGATGATCTGTGTCATCAGAGTCCTTTTCCTATAGTGTTCGTTAAGTTTAAGGGCAGATTTTAAATCTGCCTTTAAATGTAGTCATTAGAGGCATTTTCCTTTGTTGAACTGCCTCAATAAATCAGTAATGTCAGTGTCAGTCTGGACCTCTCCTCACACTCAAGCAGTTTGCTACAGGTCCTCCACTGACCCATATTCAGGTAATTTACCCAACTCTAAATTCCCTCCTGCTTCTGTTCTTTCACCATCATCATCATATCAAGATTGTTTGTGTGATATTGTATGATTATCATTTGTGACATATTCTGCATTACTTTGTCATCTTACTCTTCAGTTGTAGTCCCAGCTTATGTTGATTGTTATTGATCACCGTAACTTTAACGTTCTCTCAACATGTCGGCTACATGTCTGAACATTTAAGTCATGAACGTTATATATTGATGTACATTTGGTTCTGAGATGCAGTACAACTACAAACTGCATTTTAATTTGGTTTTCAATTCTTAAGCACTGAAAATCAACCGTTTTTGTTGTTTTTTACACAGTTTTTTCTAGATTTGTTTGAGGTTTTTAAATGAAACCAACATGGAAAACCAAATGTTAAAACTTCCTTCTATCCACATGCATGCACGCAAACACACACACATAGGCACATCAGTGGGCCGCGGATTATTTTGTAGTCCAAATGGTGGTCCCTGGGACAAAACCAGTTGAAAACCCCTGCTCTATGTCATCAGAGTCCTTTTCCTATGTTGTTCGTTAAGTTTAAGGGCAGAGTTTAAATCTGCCTTTAAATGTAGTCATTAGAGGCATTTTCCTTTGTTGAACTTTCTCAATAAATCAGTAATGTCAGTGTCAGTCTGGACCTCTCCTCACACTCAAGCAGTTTGCTACAGGTCCTCAACTGACCCAAATTCAGGTAATTTACCCAACTCTAAATTCCCCCCTGCTTCTGTTCTTTCACCATCAACATCATATCAGTTAGCTGGTACCTGCATGCAAAACAAAAGATCACAAATTATTACCTGGTAAAACTTAATAGAATTCCTCACTGTGTTGGCCAAATGGTTAAGTCGTCTGAAAACTGAACTTGTTTGTACTTTAGATCAGGGGTTTTCAACCGGGGGTCCGCGGCCCCCTGGTGGTCTGCGATGGCATTGCAGGGGGTCCGCGAAATTCGCTTTGATATTTCAACACATTTCCAGATTACTCTTGAATTTCGTGAAAAATATCTAAAATAAGAAAAATATGTCTAAAGTTAAATAAAGGTGATGAGGGCAACCTTGAAACCGGCTTGGGGCTAGAAACTGCCAGTAGTTTTCCCCTGTGCATGCGTGTTAAAGGTAGATGTAGGAGAGCGGTTGAGCTAGGTAGAAAAACTCTCAGGTCTTGGAGATGTAGTTTGTGATTGGAATTTTTATTTTCCCAAAAAGAAGGCCCAAAAGGGGAGAATTAACAATGACAATATTAAATAAAACAAAAGAGCGAAAAAATTAATAGTTTTTAATAAGACAAATAAATTGGCATAATAGCCAAAACAATAAATTGCAATAACAGTCAACTTTACCACGTTCGCTGGTTGAGAAACAATTTCTTAGGAGACCTCAAAGACTTACGTCTATCCAGTAGCAGTTCTCCCGACAGAATGAATAGACACATATGGAAAACCAAATGTTAAAACTTCCTTCTATCCACATGATTAAAGCATGGCAGCATGCACAAATGTGTCGGCTGTCTCTGGGATCCTACTTAATGTCTTCTGTGTTTCTCTCCCATCTTACCTACAGTAATTCCAGAGGACTCAGATACAGACTGCTAGGCCCTACATCGTGACAAACACAACCTCCATACTCACAGATTCCTTACATCCGTCTAACCCACTAATATGCCTTCCACAAAGCCCAAGCCTTGCCGTTCCAAGAAGGCTGCAAAGTGCAACTTCCCACAGGTGAAAGAAAACACACTGACCTGTTTACAGTTAATGTTTGCTCTCTTTCAGGGGTAGGGGAACCTTTTTTACAGGTTATCACTATATTGCATATTAGGATCAGTAGCATGTACTCAAATATGTTCTGCAGACGGCTCACATTAAACACAGATAAAATACCCATTCTCTGATATAACTGAATGATGACACCTCCCTAAAAATACTTATTTTGACTCACAAAATCTGGATCCACAATAGATTTCACCTTTTTATGGAATCTACCACTCTAAACATCAAGATCTGTTGAAAGCCAAACTGTAACAATTAGGGTTGCAAAATTCCGGGAATATTCAAAGCTGGAAACTTTCCATGGAAATTAACGGGAATATACCGGAATATACAGGAATTAACAGGAATCAACAGGAATAAACTGGAAATTGTGTGGATAATTTATACTAACTGTATTTACCTTGTCATATAGAGACATAACTATACACATTTTGTTTTGTCATAGGCTGATTTGAGCCCTGAGGAAACTTTGGGCACTTTACTATATGCTTCTGCATCTTTGTGTCATTCTTAACGTAGGTCTTTGCACAGTATTTGCAAATGTACACAGCCTTTCCTTCTACATTGGCTGGGGTGAAATGTCTCCATCCATGAGATAGTACACTTGGCATTCCTCTATAGAATAAGATGAGAAAAAAGCTTGTAAAAAAACACTAAAGCAATGCCAGAGATATAAATAGTTGGCCAATTGGAATCATATTTAAAAATGTTTATAATTGATGGATAAATGAATAGAAATAGGCTGGATGAACAGATGAACAATCCTCAAGCAGCATGCTAATATATTTTCCCCAGTAATATCATCGAAACTTACCTGACTGGTCCTGCACACTCCAGCAGGCCTCAATAGCCCTGCTGTAGTGTGAAGGATGCTGGGAATTATCTGCATATGTGATGGAGAAATGCACAGTTCAAGGTTGAAATTCAACGTGCAGTGTGTGCTGCATTCCATACATCTTTAAAAAGAGTTTTGAATGATGTTATTGTTGCTCTGTGTTTAATTTGTGTGTTTTTTTTCAAAATTCCCGAGCTGAATATTCCCATGGAAAGTTTCCGGAAAGTAAAAAAAAAAAATCGCCCCTTTGCAACCCTAGTAACAATAAAACATAACCTCCTTTGTGGAGGAACTAATCAGCTGACTGGTAAAATGGGTGTGGATGCAATTTGGAAACTGAAAATGTTTGGGAACTCTGCAATTAATTTATCATCATGTTAACGTGTATATACTTGTTAATAGTTGAAAGTGTGGGAAATGTGCTATAATTTAATGCATACAATTTAATTTAGTTTTATTTTACAGAATGAAGATGTAAAAATGATGATACAATTTCTAAATATTTTCTTGTATTTATGTTTTATTTCAATTTATAGTTTGTGTCCATGGTTAGTGGATTTGATACATCATGTATAAGTTCTTCACAGTGTGTAACACAGCTGACGGCTCACACACATTGTGTCATTGTCCTCCCAGGTCCGTAGCTTGGACCCCAATCAGGCTGGCAGGGACATCCTAGAGGACATCATGGAAGGGGGTCGAGAGGGCTGGTATTTTTCACCTCCTCGAAATTACCCCTCCTCTATCTTCAGCTCACCACAGGTGAGTCTCTCTCTCTCTCTCTCTCTCTCTCTCTCGCTCTCTCTCTCTCTCTCTCTCTCTCTCTCTCTCTCTCTCTTTCTCTCTAGTGTAGAGTTAGCTTCAGCTCATCAGCCTGGATCTTTAGCTGAGGGATGGAGAGATTGTTGCCTGGTAGCAGTGTGAGCGCTCCGCTCTAATCCTTGATTCACAAAATCTGGATCCACACTAGATTTCACCAGTTTATGGAAATTACCACTCTAAACATCTAGATTCTTGAAAGTGAAACTGTAACAATAAAACATAACCTCCTTTGTGAAGGAACGAATCAGTTGTCTGGTAAAACGGGTGTGGATGCAATTTGGAAACTGAAAATGTTTGGGAACTCTGTAATTAATTTATCATCATGTTAATATATACTTGTTAATAGTTTAATGTGTAGGAAATGTGCTAAAGTTAAATGCATACAATTTAATTGGAATGATGATCTCAGCTGATAAGAGTCTTTCATAGACTTATCAGAATTGGTTTTATTTTACAGAAAGAAGATGTAAAAAGGATGATACAATTTCTATATATTTTCTTGTATTTATGTTTTATTTCAATTCATAGTTCATGTCCATGGTTAGTGGATTTGATCCATCATGTATAAGTTCTTAGCAGTGTGTAACACAGCTGACGGTTCACACACATTGTGTCATTGTCCTCCCAGATCCGTAACCTGGACCCTGATCAGCGTGGCAGGGACATCCCAAAGGAGATCATGGCAGTGGGTCGAGGGAGCAAGGATTCATCTCCTCCTGGAGGTCACCGCTCCTCTCGCCCAACCCAACAACAGGTGAGTCTCTCTCTCTCTCTCTCTCTGTCTCTCTCTCTCTCTCTCTCTCACACTCTCACGCTTGCCCAATGTCTCACCCGCAGTAGTTAGAGGTAGTGTAGAGTTAGCTTCAGCTCATCAGCCTGGATCTTTAGCTGAGGGGTGGAGAGATTGTTGCCTGGTAGCAGTGTGAGCGCTCCGCTCTAATCCTTGATTCACAAAATCTGGATCCACACTAGATTTCACCAGTTTATGGAAATTACCACTCTAAACATCTAGATTCTTTGAAAGTGAAACTGTAACAATAAAACATAACCTCCTTTGTGGAGGAACCAATCAGCTGTCTGGTAAAACGGGTGTGGATGCTGATTGGAAACTGAAAATGTTTGGGAACTCTGCAATTCATTTATCATCATGTTAATGTATATATACTTGTTAATAGTTTAATGTGTAGGAAATGTGCTAAAGTTAAATGCATACAATTTAATTGGAATTGTGAGGTCAGCTTATAAGAGCCTTTCATAGACATATAAGCATTGGTTTTATTTTACAGAATGAAAAATATAAGAAAGATAATACAATTGCTATATATTTTCTTGCATTTATGTTTTATTTCAATTTATAGCTTGTATCCATGGTTTATGGATTTGATCCATCATTTATAAGTTCTTAGCAGTGTGTAACACAGCTGACGGTTCACACACATTGTGTCATTGTCCTCCCAGTACCATAACCTGAACCCTGATCAGCGTGGCATGGACATCCCAGAGCAGATCATGGCAAAGGGTCAAGGGAGCAAGGATTCATCTCCTCCTGGAGGTCACCGCTCCTCTCGCCCAACCCAACAACAGGTGAGGCTCTCTCTTCTCTCTCTCTCTCTCTCTCTCTCTCTCTCTCTCTCTCTCTCTCTCTCTCTCTCTCTCTCTCTCTCTCTCTCTCTCTCTCTCTCTCTCTCTCTCTCTCACATACTCAAGCTTGCCCAATGTCTCAACCGCAGTAGTTAGAGGTAGTGTAGAGTTAGCTTCAGCTCATCAGGCTGGATCTTTAGCTGAGGAATGGAGAGATTGTTGCCTGGTAGCAGTGTGAGCGCTCCGCTCTAATCATCATTCACAAAATCTGGATCCACACTCGATTTCACCAGTTTATGGAAATTACCACTCTAAACATCTAGATTCCTTGAAAGTGAAACTGTAACAATAAAACATAACCTCCTTTGTGGAGGAACCAATCAGCTGTCTGGTAAAACGGGTGTGGATGCAGATTGGAAACTGAAAATGTTTGGGAACTCTGCAATTAATTTATCATCATGTTAACGTGTATATACTTGTTAATAGTGGAATATTTGGGAAATGTGCTAAAATTAAATGCATACAATTTAAATTGGGATGTTATAAGATAAAATCATACCACTGATTCTAAAAGTTCACCATTTCTGTACAATGTATGTATTTCCCTCCCTTTTTTAGTTGATAATAAGTTTCTCCTTCTCCTCTTAACTTGCAGTATCGCGACAGACAACCCTATGTGCGACGTCCTCAGCAGTATCAGGATCATCGCACCTATGAACCTCGTCCTGGGCCAGAGGGGAGGCACCCTCACTACCCAGAACAATATCCATCATCCCGGGGTGCGGAGAGAAGGGTGAGTATCTTAGGAGTTCCTGTTGGCTGCTCCAGGAACTACATTCCTAAGTTCAGTTCAGTTCAGTCATCAACTCGATTCGAGTTAAATAGATTAGAATTGAGGTCAGTTGGGTCAAATGGTTCAGCTGAGCTCAATGGTTAATTTAGGTTGAGTTCAGATGTTAAGTTGAATATATTAACATCTGATCTCTATAGAAACATTTATTGTTTTGCTTATGATGTCAGCTGATAAGAGCCTTTCATAGACATATCAGCATTGGTTTTATTTTACAGAATGAAAAAATGTAAAAAGGATTATACAATTTCTATATATTTTCTTGTATTTATGTTTTATTTCAATTTATAGTTCATGTCCATGGTTAGTGGATTTGATACATCATGTATAAGTTCTTAGCAGTGTGTAACACAGCAGACGGTTCACACACATTGTGTCATTGTCCTCCCAGATCCGTAACCTGGACCCTGATCAGCTTGGCAGGGACATCCCAAAGGAGATCATGGCAGAGGGTCAAGGGAGCAGGTATTCATCTCCTCCTGGAGGTCACCGCTCCTCTTGCCCAACCCAACAACAGGTGAGGCTCTCTCTCTCTCTCTCTCTCACACTATCTCATGCTCACGCTTGCCCAATGTCTCACCCGCAGTAGTTAGAGCAGGGGTGTCAAACTCATTTTCACCAAGGGCCACATCAGCATAATGGTTCACCTCGAAGGGCCACATTAACAGTATGAAAACAAAATGCAATGGAATTTAAAATAAATGAAACTACAACTTATTATATTGTTAGATAACTGTTTCTGTATTTATTATGTATTCAAGTCAAAGGGGGGTAGGACTATGGCACAACCAACATATGAAAGAAGCAGCATTTTTCAAAACAAAATGCTGCCTGTCCTTGAACACACAAGTAGATCCCTCCTCATCCTGAGACGCCATCTCACACATCCTCATTCATCTTGATCATCATGTTCTGGAAATAAAAGACACAAAAAGAAAATGCAAGCACAATCATTAATTTGTACACATATTCTACTGTTCTTAGTAAATACAACGCATTTATTAAATAAAAGGAAAAGGAAAAAAAGGATTTTTGAAAATGCTTACCTATTTTTTCTGGCCGGATGTCTGGCACCGTTTTCCGTTGGTCAGGGTGTCAATGTCTGGTTTTAGGTCTTGTGCTGAGGCAATCCGCAAAACAGCGTGCAGGTTGTCATCGGTGATGCGTGATCTGTGCTTGGTCTTGTTTACATTCATTATTGAAAACATCTGTTCGCACAGATAGGTGCTCCCAAACATGGACAGAACACGAGCAGCATGAAGTCGGAGCTGTGGCATCAAACCAGGGGGCAGGAGACGGTAAAAGTCCTCGATTGCAGAATCCTGGAACTTTGCTCTCAGGCCACTGTCACTTTGAAGCTCAATTAACTCCATCTGAAGGTGATGGGGTGCACTACAGACGTCGGTGGTGAAAGGATTTGTAAAAATGTCAAAACCAGATTGCTGCGCTTTAAAGTCAGAGAAGCGCAGATCAAACTCACACATTAACCGGTTCAGTTTGGTAGCCAACCGAGAACATGAAAAAGCACCGGGAATGGAGGCTGAGATGCTTGACAAACAGGAAAGTGGGCGAGATTGTCCTGTTCCACCTGACACTTCCATAGATCGAGTTTTCGCTGGAAAGCTGTGATCATGTCGGACATCTGTGTGATGACTTGTTTACGTCCCTGGAGTTTCTCATTCAGATGAGCGAGATGCACGGTTATGTCGCACAACATAGCAAAGTCACACAGCCAGTTTGGATCTGATAGTTCAGGCAACGGTTTTCCTTTGCTCTGCATGAAAAAACCAATTTCTTCCCTCAGCTCAAAAAATCGTTTGAGGACTTTGCTCCTGCTCAGCCACCTTACTTCTGTGTGGTACGGCACATCTCCGTGCTCCGAGCCCATCTCCTGCAAGAGCAGCTGGAACTGCCGGTGATTCAGGCCGCGCGCTCGAATAAAGTTCACTGTTTTCATGACCGTGGTCATTATATTATCCAGCTCCAGAACCTTTCCACACAGAGCTTCTTGATGGATAATGCAGTGATAGGTTATCAGGGGCGTGTGACAGTTACTTTCTTGCAATTTCTCCTTCACTCGTCCAACCAAGCCTGATTTTCCTCCACGCATCGCAGGTGCTCCATCTGTAGTTAGTCCCAACAAACTTTTCCCACGGCAATTTATGCTTACTTACGGACTTCTCCACTGCCTCAAAAATGTCCCGACCCGTTGTGGTCCCATGCATGGCGGCTACATCCAACAGCTCTTCGAGGACAGAGAGGTCCGGCTTCACTCCTCTAATAAAAATGGATAACTGCGCTGTATCCACGTTGTCTGTGCTTTCATCCACAGCTAATAAAAAAGCTAGACAGCTCCGTGTATCTTCAGCCAGCTGTGTTGAGAGATTTCTTGCCAGTTCCTTAACTCGGTCCACGATGGTGTTTCTTGACAAACTGACATTTTTAAAAGTCTGTATCTGGTCGGGGCACACCTGCTCACACACCTTCAGCATGCACTGCTTCAAAAATGCACCCTCTGAAAAAGACTTTGAAGCTCGGGCGATTTCTTCGGCCACGATAAAGCTGGCTTTCACTGCTGCATCGTTTTTGCCCGTAGCTTTTCTGAACACATCCTGCTGCGACTGCAGTCTGCCTTTTAATTCTGCTGCTATTCCTTGTTTTTCTTGGAGGCTGAATTTAGCATACTGAGCTCCGTGTTTGGTGTCAAAATGCCAACGTAGATTATATTTTTTTACGACCGACACCGCCTCATAACATACAAGACATACCGTTTTTTCACCTTGAAGTACAAACAGGTATTCGTTTTCCCATCGTTCGTGAAACAGCCTTCCTTGCGACCAGGGAGCGACCCGGCCGAGCAGCTGGGTCATGGCGTGGCCCTAAAGATCGTCACGGCCTTCTTCTCCTGGCTGCGGGAGGTGAAGTCCCAGGATAATTGAGGAGGGGAGACCCCCCCCCCCCCCCCCCGGGGGACAGGACGGAGCAGAACTACGTCCTTACAGCAGGACGACATGTTTACATCTGGAATTGTTTTCTTTTTTCTTACTTTTCTTTTGTAAATACATTCAAGATAATAAAAAGTATTTTAAAAAAGCTCGTCTCATGATTTGTTCTTTCCATGGTTTGGTGCTTATAGGGGATAGGACTCAGTGTATGTGTGTGTGTCTGTGTGTGATGAACTGAGACAGTTGTGTTGTGTTGGAAGTTGCCGTAGCATGGTCAGAAGACCTGTGTGATCAGACCAGGAGAAGCTCCTCAGGATCAACGACTCAGGTTCCACTGGTTTGGTCTGTTTAGTGGTCGAAGCCCAAACAATCAAACAGCACCGTGTCGTTGAAAGTGTCTCAACAGCTTGTCGCCTCATATAGTTCTTATTTGTACCATCTTTTGTATGTGTGTATCTAGGTTGTGTGTTTATGAAGCTATGACATGTTTGAGTGTTGTCCGGCATAATGTGGTCACGTGACCACCAGGTCGCCCAAAACACACCCACTGTGAACATGGATACCGGAGACATCTGATCAAGTGATGATTCAATTTATTGGCAATTATTTAGGTTATGTCCAAGCAATAATCTTGCACTGTTAAATATGACTGTATATAATTGTTTGACAGGTATTTTCCAGAACTGAAGATTAGACCCAAAACCCTGAAATATTCACTTTACAGTTAAATACGACAAAAGTGGCAAAAGGCTGAAATATATAATTATTGTACAAATGTTTTTTATTATCACTGTTGCTTTTTCTCAGTGAAGGTTAAACGCTCATGTTTCAGGATATGAGTTCTCTGTTCAGTGTGTGTGTGTGTGTGTCTGTGTGTGTGTGTGTGTGTGTGTTCTTAAGGGGTTTGGTTTTTTTACTCTTGAAACAAGTGACTTATGTTTACAGATACAAAATGGTTGTGAACCTCTGATCAGAAGAAGTTGTTTTGTTGTGTCATCATTAGACAGAGGTAAACAGATGTTTGTTCCACTTTATTTCCCATGAAGGTTTTTCTTTTATCGGTTTTTACTGGAGTCGTTTGTCTATATTCACTAATATTGTTTCAGTTCATGTTTGTGTTGATTTTATTTTATCAAATTGCTTCAATTGTTTCTCTGTGACAAGAAGTTATTCACTCACCGAACCTCAGGCACAGTAGTATTAGTAACCAACCAGTTTCAGTTGAGTTAGTTATAGATGTAAGGTTAGATGGTTAAATAATTTTAACTTGTCAACAAGCTGTCAAAAAAACAAACATGTTTAAACTCCAAGAAAACTGAGGAACCAGCAAATAATCAGATTGAAGAAACAACGGATTCTTTCCTTTTAACAAAGACCTTTAATCACTGATCAGTGTTTCCGAGTCGATTCATCATTTAATCAGGGAGCAGGTTGGTTTCTGTGTGTCTGAGGAAATCAGTTAATGATTCTTCTACTGTAACATATGAGGCCTCTGAGATTTCACCAAGGTTAAATGAGTTTGTATAGTTTCTGGTGAAGAACTCCATCTCCCATGAGTCATAGCAGACAGACATCCTATCAAAATGTATCAGAGATAGTTTCAGGGTTCAAAGATCCTCATTATCTTCATATTCAATTACACTTAACCTGAAGGATCCTTCTCTCTCCAAGATATGTATATATACATGTAAAGATGTATGGAAATAATATGAAAAACAAATGGTAGCATCAGCAAATACCTACATAAAGAAATTAGAAATTCATTTTTTTCATGTTTATACATATTTTGTAATTACTATATGGTTATACCTCATTAGATTGGGTTGAATTATTTTAAACCAATAGGTTTTAATAATTAAATTGATATTTTTATGAAATTTCACATTTTTATTTCTCATTTATAAATTAGATGGTTGTATTTTTGCATTAGATTCAATTTTATTATCATTAGATTATCATTTTTTTAATCCTTTAAAGTTTCCATATGTATAAATGAAATAAAATATAAACAAACATAAATACAATCATAGCAGCCCACAAATCCAAGATCATTAGATTCTTGTTTAGACACATTTGTTCCAGAAATGAGGAATAACTTAAAACCAAGATGACATTAGTCGAATCTGCATAGCAACGAAAACACAATAATATTCATCAGTCAGGCGTTTAACAAATAGTTTATAACACTTTAGATGTATGATTGTTAGTCATAAACACAACATGTATCACTTCTCCTATGAAGACATTTTGTTATTACACCTGTGTTTCACTGTGTTGTCATTTATTATCCTGTAAACCTCCTCTGATTGGTGTTAATGTGTAAACCCACAACCTCATAATGTGATTAAATCATTAATTCAATGTTTACACAAGGCTGAGAAATGTTAAATAGGGGAACTGAAGCTTTACTATCGGATTCACTTCCTGTCCGTAACAACAGGGACGTCCGAGTGCAAATTAACAAGTTTGACAAAGCTCATAAATGTTAAATATTTCAAAAGTCATTTTCACAGAATCTGTTTGATCTGAACATAAGACTGGAAATCCTCTACACACAGAGTGAAAACAAACACAACCCTCTGCCCACAGCGGCAACACAACCCGGCACTGATCCACGTGGATTTAAATCAGCTGAGCCTGTGGATAAGACATATACGAACCGATGATGAGACACCATCATGTGTTCCAGCTCCTCCTGTCTCCTTCCTCCAACGCTTTCCTAAGTAACAATCTCTCTGTTCTGTAGAGTTTCTTATTAAAACCACAGTGACATGAACAGAACTGTTGTTATTTGCAACATGTCCCGTTGTTGTACTTCCAGCTGTGAGACGTGTGATTATCTCCGCTATGACAGGATGACTCAAAATCTACTGAGCTGGTTTCTGTGAGATTCTGTGGTGAGGGGACCGACCCAAGGGAGAATCCATTACAATTTGGAGCACATTGTTGATTTGACTGCTCTACGATAAGGAGAAGAAAGTTAATAGTTTGCACAGGTTATTTAATTAGGAACAGGTTGTCCTGGGGAAGAAGAGATGATGACAGAAAACCTAACTTGAACCTTGTAGCTGAACTCGTCTGATCTGTCCCACTCACGATCTGTCAACTCCCTCAAGGTTAAATGTGCAAAACTGTCGAGTAAAAACTGAATCTACCTCAGATCAAGCAGAACGAAAGAGGAAGGAGAAGCAGCGTCTCTTCCTCTGGTCAGATAAACAAATAATGGCAGTAGTAACTTCCTTGGTTTGATGAAAAGGTGACGAGAGCAAGAAAGAGGCTGAAACATTCCCACACCTGTTTCCTGGGCCACAGATAAGTTTTAATTAAAACTGACATAATGAACAAAAGTTAAGGAATGTTGTTTAATGAGTTCCGGGCCTTTTTCATAACAAAAGGTTACATCTCCGTCTAAGACCATTTCTCAAATTCATCATTTTCTCGCAGCGAACCCGTAGAACCCTGACGTGAATGGATAACGAGTGGTTGAGGGTTTGAAGACAGAAAAGCTCAGAGACTTTCACACCTTCTCCTTCGTGAGCAGAGTCAGAAGCCTGCGTGTGAAATGTAGACTAGGATGTGTGGTGGTCCTCTCTCTGCTCCTGACATCCAGCAGGGGTGATGGCTGTGCTCATTAGGGCAGTGTGTGTGTGTGTGTGTATAATGTAGCTCAGGAGGTCAGGCTGCAGGCCGACTCTCTGCAGCACGTCCTCGGGCAAACACAGCACTGGATTCACCGGCTTGATCAGCTCGTCTCCGAGGAGGGAGAGACCTGCGAGCACGTCACTGATTCAGGAAAGGGTTCGCGGGTTTGGTGTGCGATTCAAAATAAAAGGGGCCGTGAAACGCAACGGATTCCCCCCCCCACACTACTTGTCTTGGGACTTTATTGTGCGTTTGCTTGCAATATATTCTGAGTATTGCAGGGAGAAAAGGAATTTATTTCCTAACGTGTACAAACTAGCGGTATCTTTTCCTTGTACCCCAGCCTTATCTGTGCGTTGTGAAATGATCGTTTCTAAAGCAGGCGAAATTATTTCAAAAAAATTAAACCGCCTGAAACCCAGCACTGTTGAGAAGCTGTTGTTTTTAAATAAAAATAAATGAACTGTTATCCATTTTGTACGTGTACGTGTATTGGCATCGCAAACATCATTAATTCGTTTATTCAATTCAAAGCTTCACACACCAAAGCCATGGTTTCATTATAATTACATTACATTTAGTGTCCACTTGATGATAGTTTTATTTTACAGAATGAAGATGTAAAAATGATGATACAATTTCTAAATATTTTCTTGTATTTATGTTTTATTTCAATTTATAGTTCATGTCCATGGTTAATGGATTTGATACATCATGTATAAGTTCTTAGCAGTGTGTAACACAGCTGACGGCTCACACACATTGTGTCATTGTCCTCCCAGGTCCGTAGCTTGGACCCCAATCAGGCTGGCAGGGACATCCTAGAGGACATCATGGAAGGGGGTCGAGAGGGCTGGTATTTTTCCCCTCCTCGAAATTACCCCTCCTCTATCTTCAGCTCACCACAGGTGAGTCTCACCTCTCTCTCTCTCTCTCTCTCTCTCTCTCTCTCTCTCTCTCTCTCTCTCTTTCTATCTCTCTCTCTCTCTCTCTCTTTCTATCTCTCTCTCTCTCTCTCTCTCTCTCACACACTCTCACACTCTCACGCTTGCCCAATGTCTCACCCGCAGTAGTTAGAGGTAGTGTAGAGTTAGCTTCAGCTCATCAGCCTGGATCTTTAGCTGAGGGATGGAGAGATTGTTGCCTGGTAGCAGAGTGAGCACTCCGCTCTAATCCTTGATTCACAAAATCTGGATCCACACTAGATTTCACCTGTTTATGGAAATTACCACTCTAATCTTTTGAACGTGAAACTGTAACAATAAAACATAACCTCCTTTGTGGAGGAACTAATCAGCTGTCTGGTTAAATGGTTGTGGATGCAAATTGGAAACTGAAAATGTTAAGGAACTCTGCAATTCGTTTATCATCATGTTAATGTATATATATTCTCGTTAATAGTTGAATGTGTGGTAAATGTGCTAAATTAAATGCATACAATTATTTGCATGTTATAAGATAAAATCATACCACTGATTGTAAAAGTGCACCATTTCTGTGCAATGTTTGTATTTCCCTCACTTTGTTTTTGTTGATAATAACTTTCTCCTTCTACTCTTAACTTGCAGTATCACCACAGGCAACCCTATGTGAGGCCTACTCAGCAGTATTATGAACATCGCAGCTACGAACCTCGTCCTGGACCAGAGGGGAGGCAGCCTCACTACCCAGAACGGCCAGTGTACTCCGGTGCGAACAGAATGGTGAGTATCTTAGGAGTTCCTGTTGGCCGCTCCAGGAACTACATCCCTGAGTTCAGTTCAGTTCAATCGTTGACTCGAGTCCAGTTGAATAGATTCTAATTGAGGTCAGTTGAGTCAAATGGTTCAGCTGAGCTCAATGTTTCATTTCAAATGAGTTCAGATGTTAATATGAGTAGATTTGGTTTAACTTCAAGATTTGACTGCTCCAAAATGTTATGAATACAAAGCAAAAAAATTCATTTTCTATCACAAAGCTATAGAATAATTTAGTGTTTTGCTTATGATGTCAGCTGATAAGAGCCTTTCATAGACATATCATTATTGGTTTTATTTTGTAGAATGAAAAAATGTAAACAAGATAATATAATTTCCCTATATTTTCTTGTATTTATGGTTTTTCGTTCAATTTATAGTTCATGTCCATGGTTAGTGGATTTGATCCATCATGTATAAGTTCTTAGCAGTGTGTAACACAGCTGACGTCTCACACACATTGTGTCATTGTCCTCCCAGATCCGTGACCGGTACCCTGATCAGCGTGGCAGGGACGACCCAGAGGAGACCATGGCAGAGGGTCGAGAGAGCCGGGATTCAACGCCTCCTGGACGTCACCGCTCCTCTCCCCCCACCCAACCACAGGTGAAGCGCTCTCTCTCTCTCTCTCTGAGTGCATGTTGGGAGTGAGTCTGGTGAGTGAGCTGGAGAAAGTTTGTTTCAAACTCTATATTTCTACCTGTTTTCTTTGGTCATTTTCCCTCTGCACTTGTGTTAGAGGTGTTTTTTTTGTTTTCTGTGTGAGTGACAGGGTCAGGAGCAGCAGTTTAGTTGTTAGTTGTGTGTTTGTGTTTGTGCAGCATGGCTGCTGCAGGTAGAGGCTCCGGCCTCCACAAGCTAACACGCCGACACGGCATCAAACTGTGTCCGGCTGTGGACTGCTCGGTGGAGGAGGTCAGTCTGGCTGTAGGTGAGGTTGTGGGGTATGAAAGTGTGAAGTCTGCCTCACGCATGAACAGTGCTGTGGTTGTGTTTGTAGAGAGCATAGAAAAAGCTAACCAGCTACTTGAGAGGGGAGTGGTGATTCAGGGCTCCTTTACACCTGTGTTGTCCCTGGCAAATCCGGTCAGGAAGGTCCTAATTTCTAATGTCCCCCCATTCCTGAAGAATGAGTTATTGGAGAAGGAACTGGCCAGACATGGACAATTAATGTCCCCCATAAAAATGATCCCCATTTATAGTAGATCTCCACATCTAAAACATGTCATGTCTTTCAGGAGACACGTGTTTATGGTTCTAAAGAAAAGTGAGGAAGAATTGCACCTGGTTTTTAGTTTTAAAGTTGAGGATTATAACTACACGGTGCATGTAACTTCAGGGAACATGAAGTGTTTTGGCTGTGGGAGGGAGGGACACCTGATCCGCTTGTGCCCGGACAGAGCCGGTGGGGGCCAGCCGGCTGCCTCTGCATCGGGGCCTCCGCCTGCCTCGGCCGGGGGTGGTTCCTCTGCTCCTGCATCGGGGCCTCCGCCTGCCTTGGCCGGTGGTGGTTCCTCTGCTCCTGCATCGGGGCCTCCGCCTGCCTTGGCCGGGGGTGGTTCCTCTGCTCCTGCGTCGGGGCCCCCGCCTGCCTTGGCGGGTGGTGGCTCGGATGCTCCTGCGCCGGGGCCTCCGCCTGCCTTGGTCGGGGGTGGTTCCTCTGCTCCTGCGTCGGGGCCTCCGCCTGCCTTGGCGGGTGGTGGTTCCTCTGCTCCTGCATCGGGGCCTCCGCCTGCCTTGGCCGGTGGTGGTTCCTCTGCTCCTGCATCGGGGCCTCCGCCTGCCTTGGCCGGGGGTGGTTCCTCTGCTCCTGCGTCGGGGCCCCCGCCTGCCTTGGCGGGTGGTGGCTCGGATGCTCCTGCGCCGGGGCCTCCGCCTGCCTTGGTCGGGGGTGGTTCCTCTGCTCCTGCGTCGGGGCCTCCGCCTGCCTTGGCCGGGGTTGGTTCCTCTGCTCCTGCATCGGGGCCCCCGCCTGTCTCGGGTGGTGCTGGGGCCACTGTCCCGATGGAGCCACAGGGGGACACACCAGGTTCACGGGGGGAGGACAGTGAGGACGTCCATCAAGAGAACGAGGTGAGATATACTCACACATCCACTAGAGTAGCAGAGTCAGTGCTCTCTGATGAGGAGGATTTTTTGATGGAGGAAGATTTCCTAAAACTGTCAGCCAAAAGAAAAAACCCTGAAAACAAGGCAAATAGTGACCAGGCAAAAAAAGTATCTAAGATAAACCCACCGTGTTTTTCCTCTCAGTCAGAGGACATTTCGACAGAAACACCGGAGAACATGAAGGAGGATGTAGAAAGGCTTTACACCTTCACCAGTATCAGGAAGTTTTTACAAAACACTAAGGGCACAAGACTGGTTAGAGTAGAGGACTTCTACCCAGATTTAGGACTTTTCCTCAAGTCATTGAAGTATCACATGGGGAATTCTGAAGGTCCAGACCAACCGACCTTCACTGATCAGGAAACTTATCGTCTTAAAAAACTAGCATCGAAAGTCCGAGCCCAAATAGCCATTTGATGTTGAAAACCCTGTCTGTTTCCTCTGTTTGTTTTAACCTCTCTCTTATCCTCAACATGTGTGACATAAAGCTGGGATCTTTAAATATGAATGGTGCCAGAGGAGATGTGAAGAGAGCTGCTCTGTTCAGCCTGTGTAGAATCAGGAAGTTAAATGTTGTTTTTCTCCAGGAAACACACAGCACAGCTGAGAGTGAAGCTTCGTGGAGGAAGGAGTGGGATGGGCAGGTGTTCTTCAGCCATAAGAGCAGTAACAGTGCTGGAGTGGCCATTTTATTTTCCAGGGACTTTCTACCTGTTTCCTCTGCAACAGAGGATATTGTAGAAGGTCGCCTGTTAAAAATACAAGCTGTTTTTGAAAATGTAAAACTAACCTTCATAAATGTTTATGCTCCGACTGTAGGCACAGAAAGAGTAACTCTGCTAAACACTCTGAACTCTGCTGTTAACTCGTGTAGTGGTGAAGGTCACATGTTCCTGGGTGGTGACTTTAACTGCACGGCTGATGCAGCTCTGGACAGAAACCATGCAGAACCTCATGGAGCCTCCAGAAGGTGTCTTGTCAAACTGATTGAACAGAATGATCTGTGTGACACCTGGAGGTCTCTTCATCACACTCAGCATCAGTACACTTGGGTTCATACTAGAGACAATACTCTATCTACGGCTCGGCTGGACAGATTTTATTGTTTCAAACATCAGGCCAATGCTCTTCAGAGTTGCTCCATTCACCCAGTTGGCTTTTCAGACCATTCACTGGTTCAGGTTTCAGTTTCCATTAAAAATATTAAGTGCAGCAGTAGTTACTGGCATTTCAATGTAGCCCTGCTGTCAGATAATGTTTTCAAAAATGCTTTCGTTTTGTTTTGGAACAATTTTTCAAAAACTAAATCTGACTACACCTCTTTACAGCAGTGGTGGGATATAGGAAAGGGTCAAATTAAGAATCTGTGCCTACAGTACACTCTCAATGTCACGAGAGACATGACCAGGTCTATGAAAGCTCTAGAGAGAGAAATAGTGGATCTGCAAGTTTTAGCAGAATCCACAGGAGACGGAGAACATTTTAAAGTTCTCAAAAACAAAAAGTCAGCTCTGTCAGACCTGTTGGGTTTTTCTGCTCAAGGTGCTCTGGTTCGCTCCCGGTTCCAGCATGTTGCCAAGATGGATGCTCCCTCTCACTTCTTCTTTGGCCTCGAACGTAAGAACGGGCAAAAAAGACTCATGACCTCCCTGCGGTCCAACACGGGGCAGCTGTTGCAGGAGTCTGCAGAGATTCGCAGATATGCTGTTGGTTTCTATGAGGACCTCTTCGCGATGGAGTTCCAAGAGAGACCAGAGGTGGCACAGCCGTTCTTTGAGGGTCTACCCAAGTTGCCTGCAGAGGTCAGTGCAGAGCTACACACACAGCTCTCTGCAGTAGAACTACATGCTGCTCTGCAGAGGTTAAAGAACGGCAAGGCTCCGGGTATCGACGGACTGCCTGCTGACTTCTACAAGGTTTTCTGGCCTGTGATTGGAGGAGATCTGCTGTTGGTCCTCAGAGACAGTTTCAACAAAGGACAGCTACCTTTGAGCTGCAGGAGAGCGGTCCTCACCCTTCTCCCCAAAAAAGGAGATCTTAAAGAAATAAAGAACTGGCGACCAGTGGCTCTGCTCTGCACGGACTATAAACTTTTGTCCAAAGTGTTGGCAACGAGGCTGAGAAAAGTGATGGAGCAGGTCATTCATGTAGACCAGACCTACTGTGTGCCCAGCAGGCTGATATCTGACAATATTACTCTGATTCGTGATGTTTTGGACCTCTCTGGTTCATCGGGCTGTGAACTTGGTCTTATTTCTATAGATCAAGAAAAGGCTTTTGATCGGGTTGAACACGGATACTTGTGGCAGGTGCTGCAGGTGTTTGGGTTCAGCCCTGGTCTCATAGCCATGATCCGGACTTTGTACAGTGACATTGAGAGTGTTTTAAAGATTAATGGTGGATTAAGCTCTCCTTTTAAAGTCCAGAGGGGAATCAGACAGGGCTGCTCCCTCTCTGGCATGCTGTACTCTCTAGCCATAGAGCCGCTCCTGCACAGACTGAGGGTACAGCTGTCAGGTGCAAATCTCCCAGGGTGTCCACAAACTGTAAAAGTATCTGCTTATGCGGATGACGTCATGGTCTTTGTTCAAAAACAAGAGGACATCGATAAATTGGTTGAAAATGTCGATCTTTTCAGTAAAATATCATCTGCTAAAGTTAACTGGGGAAAAAGTGAAGCTTTAGCAATGGGAACTGAGCTGAGGAGAGAACTTGTATTACCGGGGGGGTTGACCTGGAAAAAAGAGGGTCTTAGATATCTAGGTATTTATCTTGGGGATGCAACCTTCATAAGCAAAAATTGGGATAATGTTTTAGAGAAGGTAGAGGGACGCCTTAAAAAATGGAAGTGGCTTCGTCCACACATGTCGTTTAAAGGCCGCACCCTCATTATAAACAACCTGGTGTCCTCCATGCTGTGGCACCGACTGGCATGTGTGGACCCCCCAGCACGTCTGCTGGCCAGGATACAGGCCGTGATGGTGGACTTCTTCTGGGACCGTCTGCACTGGGTCCCACAGAGTGTCCTCTTTCTACCTACGGAGGAGGGGGGACATGGCCTTGTCCACTTGGCGAGTAGGGGGGCCGCTTTCAGACTCCAGTTTGTCCAGAGACTCCTTACTGGTCCTTTGGACCTGGACTGGAGACCAGTAGCCCGTGCCATACTCGAGCGGTGTGGTGGGTTAGGCCTGGCTGAGTCGTGGTTTCTAATGGATGTGAATGCATGTAAGTTGAACAACCTTCCACTTTTTTACAAAGGACTGCTCCGAGTGTGGGGAATGTTCCAGAAGGACAGACTGAAAGACTCTGACTCTCTGCTCTGGCTCCTCAAAGAGCCAGTGGTTCACGGGAATCGGCTCCGGTGTGCTGCAGAACCAGGCCTGAATCAAAAACTGTGCGAGGCCCGGGTCCTCACACTGGACCATGTGGTGGAGGTGTGTGGCCCTCACCTGGACAACGCTGCAGGTCTGGCCTCACGTTTGGGGATCAGGTCAGTCAGGGTGGTCAGCTTCCTGCTGAGAGGCTGGAAACAGCAGCTGACTCACCCTGAACTTCAGTTGATCACTGATTACCGGGATGGACTCATTCAGCCGGACACCAGTGATCCTCTTCCTGAGTTAACAATTGTTCCTATGATAAAATGTGAAGGTTTGTTGTTGAAATTAAAAACTGCCTCTGGTAATACACTAAGCACCATGACAGGGAAAACAATGTATTATTTACTAGTGAAGTTTCTGAACCAGAACAGACTAGAAGCCCGGAGTGACTCTCCATGGAGGACTCATCTGGATCTGACGGAGGCTCAGAGGCCGGAGTGGAGAGCCCTGTACAAACCACCGCTGACTAAGAGGGGTGGGGACTTACAGTGGAGGGTTCTACACGGAGCTGTTCCTGTAAACGCTTTTGTTTCGGTGATTAACTCTGAAGTTGCTGCTACGTGTCCCTTCTGTCCACAGAGGGAGACAGTTCTTCATTGTTTTCTGAAGTGTGTTCGACTCTCCTCACTGTTTCTGTTTCTGACTCACCTGTTTGCTTTATTTGAAGAAGTTTTCACAGATCAAATGTTCATCCTGGGTTACAAGTACAACAGTAAAAACAAAATAAAATGTCAACTCTTCAACTTTTTTTTGGGTCAAGCAAAGATGGCGATCTATCTCTCCAGGAGGAAAAAACTTGAAGACTCACTGGATGTAGATGTTATTTGCATCTTTAAACGAATGTTAAAGGCGAGGCTAAAAACTGATTTTTCCTTCTTTATTTTGTCAAATAATGTAAAAGATTTTGAGAAGATGTGGTGCCTTAAGCAGGTTTTATGTTCTGTGACAATAGATAAGCTGGTGTTTGGTCATATTTTGGATTGAATATTGTTTTAATGTTGATGTAACTTATGTTTTTGAAAACTGAGTAAATAAAAGTGGCTTAAAAAATCAAATCTCTCTCTCTCTCTCTCTCTCTCTCTCTCTCTCTCTCTCTCTCACACGCTCACCTTTGCCCAATCTCTCACCCGCAGTAGTTAGAGGTAGTGTAGAGTTAGCTTCAGCTCATCAGCCTGGATCTTTAGCTGAGGGATGGAGAGATTGTTGCCTGGTAGCATTGTGAGCACTCCGCTCTAATCCTTGATTCACAAAATCTGGATCCACACTGGATTTCACCTGTTTATGGAAATTACCACTCTAATCTTTTGAACGTGAAACTGTAACAATAAAACATAACCTCCTTTGTGGAGGAACTAATCAGCTGTCTGGTTAAATGGTTGTGGATGCAAATTGGGAACTGAAAATGTTTAGGAACTCTGCAATTCGTTTATCATCATATTAATGTATATATATTCTCGTTAATAGTTGAATGTGTGGTAAATGTGCTAAATTAAATGCATACAATTTAATTTGCATGTTATAAGATAAAATCATACCACTGATTGTAAAAGTGCACCATTTCTGTGCAATGTTTGTATTTCCCTCACTTTGTTTTTGTTGATAATAAGTTTCTCCTTCTACTCTTAACTTGCAGTATCACTACAGGCGACCCTATGTGAGGCCTACTCAGCAGTATTATGAACATCGCAGCTACGAACCTCGTCCTGGTCCAGAGGGGAGACACCCTGACTACCCAGAACAGCGTGGGTACTCCGGTGCTAAGAGAATGGTGAGTATCTTAGGAGTTCCTGTGTTTCATTTCAGATGAGATCAGATGTTTAGTTGAATAGATTTGGTTTAACTTTATGATTTAATTGACACAAAATGTTATGGATACAACGCAAAATCTACATATTCTTACACAAAGCTATAGAATAATTTATTGTTTTGCTAATGGTGTCAGCTGATAAGAGCCTTTCATAGACATATCAGTATTGGTTTTATTTTACAGAATGAAAAAATGTAAACAAGATAATATAATTTCTCCATATTTTCTTGTATTTATGTTTTATTTCAATTTAAAGTTCATTTCCATGGTAATGGATTTGATACATCATGTATAAGTTCTTCACAGTGTGTAACACAGCTGACGGCTCACACACATTGTGTCATTGTCCTCCCAGATCCATAACCGGTACCCCGATCAGCGTGGCAGGGACGACCCAGAGGAGATCATGGCAGAGGGTCGAGAGAGCCGGGATTCAACGCCTCCTGGACGTCACCGCTCCTCTCCCCCCACCCAACCACAGGTGAGGCTCGCTCTCTCTCTCTCTCTCTCTCTCTCACACGCTCACCTTTGCCCAAATATCTCACCAAAAGTAGTTAGAGGTAGTGTCGAGTGAGAGGCAGCTCATCAGCCTGGATCTTTAGCTGAGGGATGGAGAGATTGTTGCCTGGTAGCAGTGTGAGCGCTCTGCTCTAATCCTTTCTGCTCTCCACAATGTGTGTGGCAGACAGGGCACAGCGCCTGTGTCATTTACACGTCTCACTTTCTCATAAGAAGATCACCATGACTCCAAACTGTTACATGTCTGTTGGCTGTCGCTCAAGACATTAACTAATTAAGGACTTACTGATAACAAGTTGTAGGTAGAGGCCATGACTTTTGAAAAAGCACTTCTCACTTTCTTTTTCCTTATAGCTGTACAGTAAATTCAATGTACTGTGTTTCATTTGATACTTTCTTCTCTTACAGTAGATGTCCTATTTACTGTGTGTATGCTTCTACAGAATCCACTCGGGTCCGCCATTCTCATTCACTTATCTCCTTTAAACCTGCACTGTGGCTCTTTTGTCTCTTTTGTCTCAAGCACTCCAAACGGCCTGGCAAACCGACTCCTAAAGCCGTCGACCCCACTACTCAGCCAATCGTGATGAACAAAAAAGGGGCCTCTGACACCAAACCAGGGCCAGGTCTGACCCAACACTCTCACCATTCTTTTAAGCTATTTCTACAGTCCTAAGAGGAAGGAGTGCCACTCTTAACAATCTAACAGCAGTTTTAACTCCAGAGCTTTTAACATGATATGAGAAATATTTCTCATGTTAATGGAGATATGATGTCAAACCCCTAAATAATAAAGGTGGAAAGACCAAATCTCCATTAATTATGATCTGTGATATGTCAAATTTGGCATATCACAGACTCAATTGTAAAAATGTAACATTAGATCCCTCTAGAATAAGTTTTACTGCTGTGTCATTGCCTCCAATGCCAATTTGTGGTACAAATATTACCTATTGCTGATTGAATACTGAAGACATGTATTCATTTGTACTTTTCCTTCTTCCAGTTGATATGCCAAAACTGAAGCAAGCTGCACAGAGGTCTCCCTCACCTGGGCTTGTGAAGAAATCAGGGAATGCCTGGAAACCAGCTATGAGGAGGCAAAGCGTCCCAGCGGAAAAAGAATCACATATAACACAGGTACGACCAAATATACACAAACTAAAATCCACAAAGCAGTGGACATGTATAGTAATTGCCAATACAGACTTTTCTCATAATTAACATAATTAACTGCTTGATGACCTCAGAGTTTAGGTACATGTTGTGATTTATTAACCTCAGGACCTGTTCAGGAAGGTCCGCAGCATCCTGAACAAGCTGACGCCTCAGAAGTACATCCAGCTGAGGAATCAGTTGTTGGACTTGACCATCGCCACAGAGGAGCAGCTCCAAGGAGTCGTGGACCTGGTGTTCGACCAAGCCATCAACGAGCCCAGCTTCTTGATGACCTACGCAAAGATGTGCGGCTGCCTCGCCACGGTAAGCAGGTCGCTTAGTTGAGCAGAGAAGTGTGTCGACTTTGGAACGAGAGAGTCTTGTGTTTGTAAAGTAACTGTTTGAATTGGATTTGGAGAAGTACATAAATATAGCTTTTTCATAAACTGTAAATTCATCAGATGCAAAAAAACGATGGAGGAATTAAGTGTAATCTTTTAACCATCTATCGGAGGGGTGTGCACACAGTTTGTCAATATGCAGTCAACAACTTGCTAAATGTTTATGCAGCGAATGGATCAATTGGTTCATATTCAGCTCTGCCTTCATGCAGAATAATGCTGTGAAAAGCAACACAATTCAGTACAGTGTGTTTATTGTTTTGATGCCTCTAGAGTCTACACCAGACAACACACACTATTTATTAAAGAGTTTGAAAATCAGTCACAAATAATCCTTTAAAACACAATTTATTAAATGTGCATATCCTTAATTTTAGACTCTATTAACAAGAGCTCTAGAGAAACTATTACATTTTCTGTCTGCCATCATTTGATAACATAACCTTACATATATTAGTCATTCAAATCAAAATAACCCAGAATCGAAGATGCTAATTTGTTGATATATTAAAACAAATTATTTATTTTATTTGAATGCTTATGTTCTCTATTGAATTAATTACACTTACTGTTCATGTGCAGCTCATAGTGCCCACAGCTGAGAATTCCCTAGCGAAAGTGAACTTTCACAAGCTTACGCTAAGACGCTGTCAGAAGGAGTTTCAGAAAGAAAAGGTGGATGATGTGGCATTTGAGACGAAGCCGAAGATGCTTTACTCTGCTGCATTGGTAAGTGTGTCGCGGATCTTTACCAAAACGTCTTTTAGTTTCTGTTTCAACTCTGTTCAAGAGGTTTGTTTCCTTGGTCCCATTAGACGGAGCGTGACCGACTCCAGGTAGAGCCCTAAGAAGCCAAGGACATTACCCAGAAGCGTTTCATTGGTAACATCAAGTTACTCTGTGAACTGTTCAAGCACAAGATGCTTAATGACTTCATCGTGCATGACTGCTTGGACAAGCTGCTCAGGAACAACGACGAAGTGGCTTTAGAATGTCTATGCATCCTGCTCACCACCATCAGCAAGGGCCATAATTGTGATGAGACCAAGGTGAGCTGGTGGTCGTACATTTTACATAAATCTTAAATTTCTTCATGATAATCTTCAGGATAATATGCGGCTGGTTTCCATATCCGAAATTAAATATTAAAAGAAATGCGTTGTTTGCAGGGATGAAGATGTGATGTGAACTTTTTTTCAGTAGTGTTTTTGACATTGGTGCAGCCGAATATCAGTTCATGTCTCTGATTTCATCCCACCAAGATGTTTTCTTCTGCACGAGTCAAATAAGTGATTTAAGAGGTGATACTGATTTACAAGGACACAGTTTCCAAGAGATAATAAAGAAAAGTTCCGGTTTGATTCAATCCCACAGCAGTTGCTTACAAGTAGGTTATGAGGAAACGGGAATATCCCCTCAGTGTCCCCACTCAGTTCTGCCTCACCCGGTGACTCCCAGCTGGACTCAATCAGAGTCCTCAGATAATTGGAGAGGCATGAATGATCCTGTGGCCTTTCCTGTGGCCTTTCTGCTCTCTCTCTCTCTGCTGCACTGTGATGTGTGATTTAATCCTCATCTTATACCAGTCACCCTGCAAACAAAACCTTCTGACCACGGAAACTTAAATAAACTCCAAATATCCCTAATTTGCTTCCCACTGAAATATATTTCAGAATGTGGTAATGAATCATGCAACTTGTCCTTCAGAGAAGTTTCATCCTGCTTAATGTGGTCGTTTCCTCAGTACAGAAGCTTTAATGCTGGATGGTTACAATGAATTGCATCCCTTTGTTTCTGGCTATCACGGTTTTCATGCTGCTGTTGATGAAATGTTGTGGTTTCATCTGCAACCTGCTGTCTGGTAGATTGAATGGAGTCAAGCTGAACATGACCTTCATGTCTCAAATTAACCGTCTCTCTCCCTCTGTGTCTCACCACTCTCAGATGGATCACTATTTGAACTCGATGGAAGACATCGTCACAGAGGGGAAGACGTCCTCTCGGATACGGTATATGCTGCAGGATACCATAGACCTGATATTGGTGAGTGGGTCTCGATTTTTTTCTTTCATTTGCACAATTCCAAAGAGTCCAACATTCAAATTCTTCAAAGTAAGAAGGATTTTACCACAGATTTATTTCACCGATCTGTCAGATGACCAGGAACATGTTACTGGATATTCTGGTCATATTCTGTTTAATGAATATCTACACTGCTGTTGTTAAGGAGTTCTATCGCTTTTTAGAAGGACTGATATAGATAGATAGATCATGGCAAAGAAATGTAAGAAAAATTCCATAGAAACGTTGAACGGGGGGAAAATGGAAGTATCCTGAGGAAGACGTGATAACTATTGATCTTTAATGAATTCATCAGTCCCCAGTCATTCGAATATTCCTCTGTGATTGACTGATTCCTCTGTTTATGCTGAAATGTATCTAGCACTGTGTGATAAGACCCACATGCTCCTAAATTCTCTGATCTGTCAAAGATAAAGAGCAAAGAAATTTGTTTTACACTCCAGAATCTGTCTGATGCAGGTTTGAAGTCATTATGGTTCTGTACATTTTTTTTTCTTCAGCAAAACTTGGTGCCTCTAAAAGCCGAGCAGGATCCAGAACCCGTTCAGCAGATCCACAAGGAGGCAACGAATGAAGAGCAGGAGGAGCCGAGGAACGTGCAGCATGAAGGGCTCTCCGAGGAGACCAGGACACAGCCAGGTCAGGCCTGCAGTCTAGATCCTCTTTAAGACTTAGAATCTGATATGACCAGTCAAAGTCAGAGGACCCCTAAATTATAAACTTGGAAAGCCCACATCTCCATTAATTAGGAGGCTTGCTGAACTTGAACCTGTCACAGTCACAAAATGTCACAGCTTGTAAACAGATTTATATATTTTTTATTACATTACTTATATGTGAAGAACTGTTAAGTGTAGTTTGTGATACAAATATCACCTTTTGCTGATTGAATTCTGAAGACATGTTTTCATCTGTACTTTTCCTTCTTCCAGATGATGAGCCAAAGCTGCAGCCAGTTGGTGAGAGGTCTCCCTCACCTGGGCTTGTGCAGCCTGAAGCCCCCGTGGAGACACCGGAGGCTCAGCCCACTCCTCCCGCTAGTGGACCGGAGCTTCCCCTCCCCGCCTCGCTCAGCCCCCCGTTCAATCTCCCACCTCCACGGGCGGACTCCAGTGAACGTCCCTCAGACAGGGAGTCAGTCTCTTCTGACTTGTCCTCAGCCGAGGAGCAGTCACCCTTCACTGCCTTGTGTGAAGCAGTCCCCAAGGCTTTGAACGGCCTTGCAGAGAGGGGCACTGAGCTGGAGACAGCGGCCCATGAGCCCTCTCTCGTGCCCCCTGCTGCACTCCATCCCCAGGCCTCTAGTCCTGCACAGGTTCACACTCCTCCACCGAACCAAGACTCTGAAGCCAGGATAACTCTGGAAAGGTATGAGATGACAACGCTGTCTGATTTTCAGGATCCTGTTGGTGTTAGGTTTCTCTGAAACATGAGGAGAGTGGCTCTGTGATTCTGATATTTATCTCTCCTGTCAGCAAGATATCTATAACTCTGATTAACTAGTTTCCATTGACTTAAAAATAATTAGTGGGTTAGGGTTATTGGACGTAATTGGTAAGTAGTGATTTTAGAGGGCCCGACAGGTCAGGTCAAACGTAATGCACGGGCACGCCTGGAACATAGGGTGCCCCTCACTTGGTAAAATAACCGTAAGTATCCACTAATAATGTTGTAATAACACACTGTTTTTTACAGTCATGTGAAACACGCTGTTATTACAGATACATAAACATCAAATGAACTATATACAAATTTACAAATATGTTGAGTCTCTCCACTCGTCCGAGGGAGGGTTGGTGGCTTAGTCAGGTAAGTACGGTAAGTCATTTTTGCTTTGAGTCTGGAGGCCCTGTCGCGACGTTTCGAAATATTTTTATCTTCATCAGGCTAGGGCAGGTAAGTATGTCAGTTCGAATTAAGTGGTAAGTCATCCCCATGGTGGCTCTCTGTAAGAGCTTGTCCCTGATCTTTCTCCGTTGAGGCATTGTATCTGTCTGAGACTGGCCGAGGAGTTGCAATCATTTATATAGCCCATCTAGCTCCTCCCCCTTGTAAACTTTCCTGGTTCCTTGGCATCACAGTTTTCCATCAAGCACTCAGTCCCATACTCCTTTTCCATCAATTCCATATCAATAGGCTCCAATCACGCACCTATAGGGATCTCTTGTCCTCTAAATAATAATCTTCCAGTTGGGTGGGGTATATCAGGGAATTAATTGCCTTCTTTGAGGTCTTACTGCCTTTTCTAGGTCTTTCTTCCTGTTCTGTACTCTCAAAATTAAAGATTTACAAACTGGTGTGGAATCTATGTTTTTGGTATATAATATCAAAGGAGTTAGGTGAGATATTTCAGGTAAGTTGCCCTGCTCAGGGGTTAAAGGTTAGGTTTAGGCAAGGGGTCCCTATGGTTAGGGTTAGGGTAGTGGGTCCCTGATTAGGGATATTGATGACTGTCTTGTCATAACTTCTGACTAAGAGTTTCCAATTGGTATTGTTTGTATTAGTTCTTGTTAAATTTTGTGTGATCCTGAGTTGTTTAACTCTCAATAAGTTTACTAGTAATCAATCAATCAATCAAATTTTATTTGTATAGCCCGTATTCACAAATTACAAGTCATCTCATAGGGCTTTAACAGGGTGTGACATCCTCTGTCCTTAACCCTCAGCAAGAGTAAGGAAAAACTACTAAAAACCCTTTTAACAGGGTAAAAATACGTAGAAACCTCTAAAAATACGTAGAAACCTCAAAGTGTGACTTAACACATTAAAACCTTTTGGCAAAATCTCCCAAAGCAACAAGCATAGTAAGAAGTATCCAAATATGATATTTTCCAACATTCTTTGTTTAATTACACTTAATATTGATTGGTTCCTTCCAATCAAGAGAGCAAGACTAACCAGACCTGAGTCAGAACATTCACTCATGCAGGATATCTTTTTTAAACATGTTGTGTTTATCACTTATTGACAATTTGGAATTCTAAACATTGTCCAAGGGCTGAGTGATATATCAAGAATTATCACGATAAATGTCACATCACCTTTTTTTTAAGATTATAGGCAGATTTTTGCTCCTGAGTGATGATCTGTGTCATCAGAGTCCTTTTCCTATAGTGTTCGTTAAGTTTAAGGGCAGATTTTAAATCTGCCTTTAAATGTAGTCATTAGAGGCATTTCCCTTTGTTGAACTGCCTCAATAAATCAGTAATGTCAGTGTCAGTCTGGACCTCTCCTCACACTCAAGCAGTTTGCTACAGGTCCTCCACTGACCCATATTCAGGTAATTTACCCAACTCTAAATTCCCTCCTGCTTCTGTTCTTTCACCATCATCATCATATCAAGATTGTTTGTGTGATATTGTATGATTATCATTTGTGACATATTCTGCATTACTTTGTCATCTTACTCTTCAGTTGTAGCCCCAGCTTATGTTGATTGTTATTGATCACCGTTACTTTAACGTTCTCTCAATATGTCGGCTACATGTCTGAACATTTAAGTCATGAACGTTATATATTGATGTACATTTGGTTCTGAGATGCAGTACAACTACAAACTGCATTTTAATTTGGTTTTCAATTCTTAAGCACTGAAAATCAACCGTTTTTGTTGTTTTTTACACAGTTTTTTCTAGATTTGTTTGAGGTTTTTAAATGAAACCAACATGGAAAACCAAATGTTAAAACTTCCTTCTATCCACATGCATGCACGCAAACACACACACAGGCACATCAGTGGGCCGCGGATTATTTTGTAGTCCAAATGGTGGTCCCTGGGACAAAACCAGTTGAAAACCCCTGCTCTATGTCATCAGAGTCCTTTTCCTATGTTGTTCGTTAAGTTTAAGGGCAGAGTTTAAATCTGCCTTTAAATGTAGTCATTAGAGGCATTTTCCTTTGTTGAACTTTCTCAATAAATCAGTAATGTCAGTGTCAGTCTGGACCTCTCCTCACACTCAAGCAGTTTGCTACAGGTCCTCAACTGACCCAAATTCAGGTAATTTACCCAACTCTAAATTCCCTCCTGCTTCTGTTCTTTCACCATCAACATCATATCAGTTAGCTGGTACCTGCATGCAAAACAAAAGATCACAAATTATTACCTGGTAAAACTTAATAGAATTCCTCACTGTGTTGGCCAAATGGTTAAGTCGTCTGAAAACTGAACTTGTTTGTACTTTAGATCAGGGGTTTTCAACCGGGGGTCCGCGGCCCCCTGGTGGTCTGCGATGGCATTGCAGGGGGTCCGCGAAATTCGCTTTGATATTTCAACACATTTCCAGATTACTCTTGAATTTCGTGAAAAATATCTAAAATAAGTCTGTCTAAAGTTAAATAAAGGTGATGAGGGCAACCTTGAAACCGGCTTGGGGCTAGAAACTGCCAGTAGTTTTCCCTTGTGCATGCGTGTTAAAGGTAGATGTAGGAGAGCGGTTGAGGTAGGTAAAAAAACTCTTAGGTCTTGGAGATGTAGTTTGTGATTGGAATTTTTATTTTCCCAAAAAGAAGGCCCAAAAGGGGAGAATTAACAATGAAAATATTAAATAAAACAAAAGAGCGAAAAAATTAATAGTTTTTAATAAGACAAATAAATTGGCATAATAGCCAAAACAATAAATTGCAATAACAGTCAACTTTACCACGTTCGCTGGTTGAGAAACAATTTCTTAGGAGACCTCAAAGACTTACGTCTATCCAGTAGCAGTTCTCCCGACAGAATGAATAGACACATATGGAAAACCAAATGTTAAAACTTCCTTCTATCGACATGATTAAAGCATGGCAGCATGCACAAATGAGTCGGCTGTCTCTGGGATCCTACTTAATGTCTTCTGTGTTTCTCTCCCATCTTACCTACAGTAATTCCAGAGGACTCAGATACAGACTGCTAGGCCCTACATCGTGACAAACACAACCTCCATACTCACAGATTCCTTACATCCGTCTAACCCACTAATATGCCTTCCACAAAGCCCAAGCCTTGCCGTTCCAAGAAGGCTGCAAAGTGCAACTTCCCACAGGTGAAAGAAAACACACTGACCTGTTTACAGTTAATGTTTGCTCTCTTTCAGGGGTAGGGGAACCTTTTTTACAGGTTATCACTATATTGCATATTAGGATCAGTAGCATGTACTCAAATATGTTCTGCAGACGGCTCACATTAAACACAGATAAAATACCCATTCTCTGATATAACTGAATGATGACACCTCCCTAAAAATACTTATTTTGACTCACAAAATCTGGATCCACAATAGATTTCACCTGTTTATGGAATCTACCACTCTAAACATCAAGATCTGCTGAAAGCCAAACTGTAACAATTAGGGTTGCAAAATTCCGGGAATATTCAAAGCTGGAAACTTTCCATGGAAATTAACGGGAATATACCGGAATAAACTGGAAATTGTGTGGATAATTTATACTAACTGTATTTACCTTGTCATATAGAGACATAACTATACACATTTTGTTTTGTCATAGGCATCTTTGTGTCATTCTTAACGTAGGTCTTTGCACAGTATTTGCAAATGTACACAGCCTTTCCTTCTACATTAGCTGGGGTGAAATGTCTCCATCCATGAGATAGTACACTTGGCATTCCTCTATAGAATAAGATGAGAAAAAAGCTTGTAAAAAAACACTAAAGCAATGCCAGAGATATAAATAGTTGGCCAATTGGAATCATATTTAAAAATGTTTATAATTGATGGATAAATGAATAGAAATAGGCTGGATGAACAGATGAACAATCCTCAAGCAGCATGCTAATATATTTTCCCCAGTAATATCATCGAAACTTACCTGACTGGTCCTGCACACTCCAGCAGGCCTCAATAGCCCTGCTGTAGTGTGAAGGATGCTGGGAATTATCTGCATATGTGATGGAGAAATGCACAGTTCAAGGTTGAAATTCAACGTGCAGTGTGTGCTGCATTCCATACATCTTTAAAAAAGAGTTTTGAATGATGTTATTGTTGCTCTGTGTTTAATTTGTGTGTTTTTTTTCAAAATTCCCGAGCTGAATATTCCCATGGAAAGTTTCCGGAAAGTAAAAAAAAAAATCGCCCCTTTGCAACCCTAGTAACAATAAAACATAACCTCCTTTGTGGAGGAACTAATCAGCTGACTGGTAAAATGGGTGTGGATGCAATTTGGAAACTGAAAATGTTTGGGAACTCTGCAATTCATTTATCATCATGTTAACGTGTATATACTTGTTAATAGTTGAAAGTGTGGGAAATGTGCTATAATTTAATGCATACAATTTAATTTAGTTTTATTTTACAGAATGAAGATGTAAAAATGATGATACAATTTCTAAATATTTTCTTGTATTTATGTTTTATTTCAATTTATAGTTTGTGTCCATGGTTAGTGGATTTGATACATCATGTATAAGTTCTTCACAGTGTGTAACACAGCTGACGGCTCACACACATTGTGTCATTGTCCTCCCAGGTCCGTAGCTTGGACCCCAATCAGGCTGGCAGGGACATCCTAGAGGACATCATGGAAGGGGGTCGAGAGGGCTGGTATTTTTCACCTCCTCGAAATTACCCCTCCTCTATCTTCAGCTCACCACAGGTGAGTCTCTCTCTCTCTCTCTCTCTCTCTCTCTCTCTCTCTCTCTCTCTCTCTCTCTCTCTCTCTCTTTCTATCTCTCTCTCTCTCTCTCTCTTTCTATCTCTCTCTCTCTCTCTCTCTCTCTCACACACTCTCACACTCTCACGCTTGCCCAATGTCTCACCCGCAGTAGTTAGAGGTAGTGTAGAGTTAGCTTCAGCTCATCAGCCTGGATCTTTAGCTGAGGGATGGAGAGATTGTTGCCTGGTAGCAGTGTGAGCGCTCCGCTCTAATCCTTGATTCACAAAATCTGGATCCACACTAGATTTCACCAGTTTATGGAAATTACCACTCTAAACATCTAGATTCTTTGAAAGTGAAACTCTAACAATAAAACATAACCTCCTTTGTGGAGTAACTAATCAGCTGTCTGGTTAAATGGGTGTGGATGCAGATTGGAAACTGAAAATGTTTGGGAACTCTGTAATTACTTTATCATCATGTTAACGTGTGACTTGTTAATAGTTGAATATGTGGAAAATGTGCTCAAATTAAATGCATACAATTTAACTGGGATGTTATTAAATAATACCATACCACTGATCATAAAAGTTCACCATTTCTGTACAATGTTTGTATTTCCCTCGCTGATGTTTTTTTTTTTGTTGATAATAAGTTTCTCCTTCTCCTCTTAACTTGCAGTATCGCGACAGACCACCCTATGTGCGACGTCCTCAGCAGTATCAGGACCATCGCACCTATGAACCTCGTCCTGGGCCAGAGGGGAGGCATCCTCACTACCCAGAACAATATCCATCTTCCCGGGGTGGGGAGAGAATGGTGAGTATCTTAGGAGTTCCTGTTGGCCGCTCCAGGAACTACATTCCTAAGTTCAGTTCAGTTCAGTCGTTAACTCGACTCAAGTTGAATAGATTAGAATTGAGGTCAGTTGGGTCAAATGGTTCAGCTGAGCTCAATGGTTCATTTAGGTTGAGTTCAGATGTTAAGTTGAATATATTAACATCTTATCTCTATAGAAACATTTATTGTTTTGCTTATGATGTCAGCTGATAAAAGCCTTTCATGGACATATCAGCATTGGTTTTATTTTACAGAATGAAAAAATGTAAACAAGATAATACAATTTCTACATATTTGCTTGTATTTATGTTTCATTTCAATTTATAGTTCATGTCCATGGTTAATGGATTTGATACATCATGTATAAGTTCTTAGCAGTGTGTAACACAGCTGACGACTCACACACATTGTGTTATTGTCCTCCCAGGTCCGTGACCGGTACCCAGATCAGTGTGGAAGGGACATCCCAGAGGAGACCATGGCAGAGGGTCGAGGGAGGAGGTATTCATCGCCTCCTGGAGGTCACCGCTCCTCCAACCTCAGCCCAGAACAGGTGAGGCTCTCTCTCTCTCTCTCTCTCTCTCTCTCTCTCTCTCTCTCTCACACACGCTCACATGCTCAAGCTTGCCCAATCTCTCACCCGCAGTAGTAGGATGCAATTAAGAAACTGAAAATGTTTGGGAACTCTGCAATTCATTTATCATCATGTTAACGTATTAACATGAATTTCCCACGGGATTAATAAAGTATCCATCTATCTATCTATCTGTCTAATAGTGGAATGTGTGATAAATGTGCTCAAATTAAATGCATACAATTTAATTTGAACGTTATAAGATAAAATCATACCACTGATTCTAAAAGTTCACCATTTCTGCACAATGTTTGTATTTCCCTCCCTTTTTTTGTTGATAATAAGTTTCTCCTTCTCCTCTTAACTTGCAGCATCGCCACAGGCGACCCTATGTGAGGCCTACTCAGCAATATTATGAGCATCGCACCTATGAACCTCGTCCTGGTCCAGAGGGGAGACACCCTGACTACCCAGAACAGCGTGGGTACTCCGGTGCTAAGAGAATGGTGAGTATCTTAGGAGTTCCTGTTGGCCGCTCCAGGAACTACATCCCTGAGCTCAGTTCAGTTCAGTCGTTGACTCGAGTCGAGTTGAATAGATTTGAATTGAGGTCAGTTGAGTCAAATGGTTCAGCTGAGCTCAATGGTTCATTTCAGTTGAGTTCAGATGTTAAGTTGAATAGATTTGATTTAACTTTTAGATTTAATTGCTACAATATGTTATGAATACAATGCAAAAACAAATTTTTCTTACACAAAGATATAGAATAATGAATTGTTTGCTTATGATGTCAGCTGACTCACACACATTGAAGGATGTAGAACAGGATGAATGAGGACGCTGCCATTAAAAGACTTTCTTTCCATTTTCCTCTGGAAACATGAACTGTTTCAGAAAAGCTTTTTCCATTTTAATGATTGTTATTTATGACACACATTGTGTTATTGTCCTCCCAGGTCCGTGACCGGGACCCCGATCAGCGTTGCAGGGACATCCCAGAGGAGACCATGGCAGAGGGTCGAAGGAGCTGGTATTCATCGCCTCCTAGAGGTCACCGCTCCTCTCCCCCCACACCACGACAGGTGAGGCTGTCTCTCTCTCTCTCTCTCTCTCTCTCTCTCTCTCTCTCTCACACGCTCTATTGTCTCTTTTGTCTCAAGAACTCCAAACGGCCTGGCAAGCAGACTCCTAAAGACGTCGGCCCCACTACTCAGCCAATCGTGTTGAACAAAAAAGGGGCCACCAACACCAAACCAGGGCCAGGTCTGACCCAACACTCTCACCATTCTTTTAAGCTATTTCCACAGATCCTAAGAGGAAGGAGTGCCACTCTTAACAATCTAACCAAGGCAGTTTTAACTCCAGAGCTTTTAAAATGATATGAGAAACATTTCTCAAGTTAATGGAGATATGACCAGTCAAAGTCAGAGAACCCCTAAATAATAAACGTGGAAAGACCATATCTCCCTTAATTATGATCTGTGATAGCTCAAATTTGGCATATCACAGACCCAATTGTAAAAATGTAACATTAGACTCTCTAGGATAAGTTGAATTTTATTTTACTGCTGTTTCATTGCCTCTAGTGCCAGACCATGTCATCTTTGGAGCAGCCTAGTTTTTCCCAGAACTCGCTGCACACTGAACATTTTCACTTTCGGTTCACTTACAAAGTTTGATGTCAGCAGGGCTCCTTGAACTTAGGTGGAACCTTTTGTAGAACGTTATGTTATCGGTCTTCCAGCGGCGGTTTCACACTCGCAACCTCCACAAAAATGTTGCAGTAAAAAAAAAGTCCCTGTCTGGCTTGTTGAACCTGAAGCTGTCACAGTCACAAAATGTCACAGTTTGTGATAAAAATATCACCTTTTGCTGATTGAATTCTGAAGACATGTTTTCATCTGTACTTTTCCTTCTTCCAGATGATGAGCCAAAGCTGCAGCCAGTTGGTGAGAGGTCTCCCTCACCTGGGCTTGTGCAGCCTGAAGCCCCCGTGGAGACACCGGAGGCTCCCAAGGCTTTGAACGGCCTTGCAGAGAGGGGCACTGAGCTGGAGACAGCGGCCCATGAGCCCTCTCTCGTGCCCCCTGCTGCACTCCAGCCCCAGGCCTCTAGTCCTGCACAGGTTCCCACTCCTCCACCGAACCAAGACTCTGAAGCCAGGATAACTCTGGAAAGGTATGAGATGACAACGCTGTCTGATTTTCAGGATCCTGTTGGTGTTAGGTTTCTCTGAAACATGAGGAGAGTGTCTCTGTGATTCTGATAATTATCTCTCCTGTCAGCAGGATATCTATAACTCTGATTAACTAGTTTCCATTGACTTAAAAATAATTAGTTTTGTTATTAGGGTTTTGTTTCACTTCTGTTTAGGTCAGTGATAATAATTTGTAGAAGTTCCAAATTGGGTGAAAAGCTTGATATTCAGAGTTTCTCATTTACACTGACATCCTTCCTGACTCTTTGTTTATTCGTCCCCCCCCCCAGTCAAAGCAGTTCAGGCAAGAAGGCCAGGAAGCGCAGGAAGCGCAACAACAAGCCGCTGATCACCGAGACACCATCACCGTCATCAGCGGTCAACAAGGACCAACCTGAGCAGGAGCTCAGCAGCAGCGGCTCACAGCCTGGTGAGACACACGTCACTGCCCAACACGGGACAGACAGGACGATAATACTGACACATTCACTCTCTGCCATTCATCACACTGTTGTGACTATGGTTGTTTATTTCTCATGTTAAAGGAGATATGACCAGTCAAAGTCAGAGGACCCCTAAGTTATAAACTTGGAAAGCCCACATCTCCATTAATTAGGAGGCTTGTTGAACTTGAAGCTGTCACAGTCACAAAATGTCACAGCTTGTAAACAGATTTATATTTTTTTTATTACATTTTTATATGTGAAGAACTGTAGTTTGTGATACAAATATCACCTTTTGCTGATTGAATTCTGAAGACATGTTTTCATCTGTACTTTTCCTTCTTCCAGATGATGCGCTAAAGCTGCAGCCAGTTGGTGAGAGGTCTCCCTCACCTGGGCTTGTGCAGCCTGAAGCCCCCGTGGAGACACCGGAGGCTCAGCCCACTCCTCCCACTAGTGGACCGGAGCTTCCCCGCCCCGCCTCGCTCAGCCCCCAGTTCAATCTCCCACCTCCACGGGCCAGTGAACGTTCCTCAGACAGGGAGTCAGAGTCTTCTGACTTGTCCTCAGCCGAGAAGACGATCGTGAGGAAGTCCCCGTCCATGGTCGAGAAGCTCCTGCAATTTAACGATTTGAAGGTGCTGAGATCCAGTCAAATGATAACTGATTTTTTATTTCAATTTCATAGATAAACCCTCTTAAAGGGAAGAATCAAAGTATAAGTCTTGAACATACGTCTTTGTTTTCTAATGAATTTACTTTCTAATGTTTTTTTTATTGTTTCCACGCCGTCCTTCTCTTCTATACTTCCTCACCATATCCATGTTGTCTCCACTTGAACAGAAGCTCCAGTGTCTTCATTCAGACGCCTCCAGCTCTGAGGCGACTCAGTCTGAGGGAAGCTGGTCTCCGGGGGAGCTGCAGAACCAGATGATGGGACTCATGCTGGAAGACTTGACCAGGGACAAGGACATCTTCAACTGTGTGAAGGTACGAAAAGTGACATCAACCCGTCTCTGCGAGTTAGTGGTAAAAATCCTGAAGGGCAGACGGAGCGGGGCTGAGTTATACTTATACTTATACTTCTATTTCGGACCTTGAGACTAATGTTGGTCCACGACTGTTGGTAAGATCTCATCAATACAATGAATGAATCCTGCTGACAAACTGACTAAACCAATGAAAACCTGTTTTCTCAGAAGAAGCAGGAGAGACCTGAGATGAGCTCGTCTCCCTACCTGAGGGAGTTGATGGCGGCTGTGTGCCAGGCAGCAGTGAAAGGTAAGCTCCCCACCAGCCGGAGCAGAGAGACCGCTGATTACAATATGTACTCTCTGCCGAGCGGATGAATTGAATCTGCCTCCTGCTTCACTGTGCAGAAAACACCACCTGTCCAGTGCACGCCGCCCTCCTTCAGAAGGGCCTGCCTGTGGAACTGGAGTCCCGGCACTCGGAGAGGGAGCAACAGACGAAAGCTCTTAAAGACCTTCAGGAGCTGATTGTCACCCTCGATAAGCCTCCAAGTAAGTTCTGCATCAGAGTTCACTCCAAGCTCCATTTAGTAGCTTCTCTGGAGCTTTGCTTCTTGTCACATGATTCTCACCAGCAGAAGAAACTTCGCCTTGTTATATGGAATTGTAGATTTTCATATTTCCGTTTATTTTTTAAGCCCTTCAAGGACATTTGGAATAATTTGGATTAAAACTTTGAATCTCAAATTTGTTCTCCACTGACATTAACTTGATTTGGTCATTAGAGGAACATCACTCCGACTCCAATTCACTTTTGCAAAACACAATGCCGTCTTCAGTAATTTCTAAACCATACATTTTTGGGTTCCTATCGAAATACAAATCGCATTAATTGAATTGATAAGATTAGGAATCGGTCTCACTTCACAGAAAAATTGGATTTATTTCCGTTTGGCCACGGCTGAAACGATGACTGACATGTTTCTGTTCTCCAGACCTTCTCCGGATGTTCTTCAAGTGTATGAGCGACCCGGCCGAGCAGCTGGGTCATGGCGTGGCCCTAAAGACCGTCACGGCCTTCTTCTCCTGGCTGCGGGAGGTGAAGTCCCAGGATAATTGAGGAGGGGAGACCCCCCCCCCCCCCCGGGGGACAGGACGGAGCAGAACTACGTCCTTACAGCAGGACGACATGTTTACATCTGGAATTGTTTTCTTTTTTCTTACTTTTCTTTTGTAAATACATTAAAGATAATAAAAAGTATTTTAAAAAAGCTCGTCTCATGATTTGTTCTTTCCATGGTTTGGTGCTTATAGGGGATAGGACTCAGTGTATGTGTGTGTGTCTGTGTGTGATGAACTGAGACAGTTGTGTTGTGTTGGAAGTTGCCGTAGCATGGTCAGAAGACCTGTGTGATCAGACCAGGGGCCCGTTTCACAAAGCAGGTTTAGTGAAAACTCTGAGTGAGTTAACCCTGAGATGAGGGAAACTCTGGTTTTTCAGTTTCACAAAGCCAGTTCAGCTTTACTCTGAGTCAGTTACCCTGGCAACATACTCCGTGAACCTAACCTGCTCGCTGGCAGGTTTTCTTCAACTAACCCCGAGTTTCTCCTGCTCTTAAGTTGAAGCCTGCAGACTGAAGGCAGTGGCAGACATGGCGTGTCCTTTTATTGAAGAGCCAGTTGATGTCGAGGCGCAGATACTCCGCAGACATCTCCACCGGGAGAGGATTATTAGACCCCGATTGGATGTTTTATCATTCCCTGATGAGTATCTGTTTGAGCGTTTCCGTTTCTCTGCATCATCTATAATTTATATAAACGATATTCTCAGCCCTCACATCGCTCACATGACGCATCGTGGACATGCTCTCAGTTCCGAGCAAATTCTTTGTATTGCACTTCGTTTTTTTGCCAACGGCAGTTTTTTGTATAACGTCGGTGATGCAGAGCATGTGTCCAAGGCAACTGTCTGTCGGGCTGTCCGAAATGTGACACTTGCACTGAAACGGCTACTATGCACGTTTGTAGTGTTCCCAAGTCACAGACCCACCAGACTTCTCAAAGAAGAGTTCCACAGAATTGCAGGTATCAGTCTAAGCAGTAATTCATTTATGTCATAAAGCTTTGAGACTTGAAGCACTAATCAGTCAATTTGATATATTTTAGGGTTTCCAGGTGTGATTGGCTGCATAGATGGCACTCACATTCCTATCATCGCTCCTTCAATAAATGAAGGAGATTATGTGAATAGGAAATCTGTCCACAGCATTAATGTGCAGGTAGGCCTAAATAGTAGCCTTTAACATTCCAAATTAAATACACTACACCATACAGCTAATTACTGTTCTCCACTGTGAAGATCATATGTGATGGAGCCCACATGATTAACAATGTGGAAGCGAAGTGGCCTGGGTCTGTGCATGACTCACGAATGTTTCGTGAGTCGACACTGAGTGCCAGATTTGCCGGTGGTGAGTTTATATATATAATTTATATACAGTATATAGTTATATCCTATGATCAAATATTTTGTTTCCTCCTATTGCAACTGAAACAAACTGTATCTTGTATTATCATAGTAGAGTTCGATGGTTACCTACTCGGAGACAGAGGGTACCCCTGCCAGCGCTATCTGCTGACCCCTTACCCTGACCCTGAGCCTGGCCCACAGCGACACTACAACTTGGCTCACTGCAGGACACGAGCCAGAGTGGAGATGACCATCGGGATACTCAAGGCCCGGTTCCAGTGCCTTCGTAGGCTCAGGGTCACCCCAGAGAGAGCTTGTGACATTATAGTGGCATGTGTGGTTCTCCACAACATTGCCACTATTAGAGGAGAACAATGTCCTACTCTTTCCCCCTGTGATCCAGGTATTAATCATACCCCCCCTGCTGATACACGAGATGGAAGAGCTGTTAGAGACATGATATGTGTCAATCATTTCTAACTGACCCATCACCTCCCCAATGTTCAAGAACGACAATATGCATCTCATTTTATGAGGTCTTCTTTATTTCCTAGAAGGACAAATTTTGTACAGTTGTTAATCCTTTGTTGTTGAAACAATTAAAAAACATCCACCTGTGGGCACGTCACCCACCTTTAACTGATGGTCCAGCAGTTGTATTTCCTTTTCTGTTTTGGTGATCTGCAGCCTTATGTGCTCCATTTCTAGGTGTGATTTGTTTATTTGAGATTCTAAATATACCTTGTAAAGTTGTTTCACAGGGAGCTATAGGAACATAAATGACATTGAATTTCAGTGCCATGTCTATTTAGTGTCATTGTAAGTTGTGGGTCAATGCTGAACAACATCTTACTGAGGTAAGCTGTGCTGTGGAGGTTGATGGACCTTCTTCCCCATTGTAATTTCCAGCATGGCTCTGTTAGAGAGAAAGAAGTTGCAAGTTGTATTGTGGAACAACACTATTAACTGAGCCAAAGTTATTTAAAAAAAAAAAGGTGTATACTTCAGCAGGACTCTCTGCATCTTCCCTCTCTGTGGCAGCTGATAAGGTTTCTTCATCATCCTCCTGTAATGAAACAGAATGTGTGTGTTATATTCTACCAATTATGAAAAATCTGTGGAATATTAAGAGTACTTACAACAGCATGGAGGTCTGTTATGGCAGAAGGCTCAACGAGACAGATTACACCATCAGTAACTGGTAGAAAATGAAGATTAGACAGTTGATGATTACCCAGAAAAGTGCCCCACCTAATTTAAACACAATTTTTCAAACTCTGAGTCACCTTAAAATAGATTGATATCTGAAAGCAAAAGCAGCCAATTGCAAAGAACTGTAGCTTACTGTAGCTTACTGCTAGTTGTGTCTAAGATGAATGGGTGGCCATTACTGAGCGAACACTAGAAAAAGGATTAACGTACATGCCATTCATTTGAATAACTTACCTCTTATGTAGGCCCCTGTGACCTGGGGCGTGGGTGGGTCCGATGAACTCCCCCCAGAGATGCCCTCAGCAATGGGTCGTCCACTGTTCTGACTGAGGGCCATCTTTTCAGCCTCTGTGAGAGGTGGTGGTGGTGGACCGCCACCTGTTTTGCGGGCCTCAGCCTTTTTTCTGTTGGCTATAATGGAGGTCAAATTTAAATACATACAGAAAACACAACTTTGGAGACTTGTATGTATAAAAGGCATTTAGGTGTTGCTTTCATAGAGACAATATTAAATACTGGCAGTGTTGGGATTTCTCTTTTTTTTGCAGATTTCCCTAATTACTTAAATATATCCATCACATGTTGAATGTAGCCACTAAATGCTGTTTAATGAGGGCAGGCTAAACAACATCACAATTGCTTGTACTTTATTATACCTTACCTGTTTGAACTACATTTTTATATTTCATCTTTAGCTGCTGCAAAGTCCGTTTGGTGCCTGTTGGGTTGCACCTGTGCTCACAGACACACATATGGAATATAATTGTTGAATAAGTGGAACATTCAAGACAAAACATTTCTTTTTTTTCTCAAATTAATACTGACGCATTGACTCGGTCAGCAATTTCCTGCCACGCTTTTGCTGCTGCCACAGTATTGCTTCTTTTTAAAAATATATGCTCACTTTCTGCATACGCAGTCATTAATATTTCCAACTCCACTGGGGAGAAGTAGGAGGATCGAGGCTGTTTACCACTTGTTGCCATGGTGAATCATGTTATCTGTGTTCCATTGATGAAGGCTTTTTATATCCTCATGCACAAGCTTCACTCAGGGTTACCTTGACTCTGAGTTGATTGAACTAAGTGTTATCACCTGTTCTGAAACCGAAAACTTAGAGTTTGACAGCTCAGAGTTGCTCAACCCAGAGTTAAGGTTTTAACTCAGAGTTTGTTGAACCTGCTTTGTGAAACGGGCCCCAGGAGAAGCTCCTCAGGATCAACGACTCAGGTTCCACTGGTTTGGTCTGTTTAGTGGTCGAAGCCCAAACAATCAAACAGCACCGTGTCGTTGAAAGTGTCTCAGCAGCTTGTCGCCTCATATAGTTCTTATTTGTACCATCTTTTGTATGTGTGTATCTAGGTTGTGTGTTTATGAAGCTATGACATGTTTGAGTGTTGTCCGGCATAATGTGGTCACGTGACCACCAGGTCGCCCAAAACACACCCATTGTGAACATGGATACCGGAGACATCTGATCAAGTGATGATTCAATTTATTGGCAATTATTTAGGTTATGTCCAAGCAATAATCTTGCACTGATAAATATGACTGTATATAATTGTTTGACAGGTATTTTCCAGAACTGAAGATTAGACCCAAAACCCTGAAATATTCACTTTACAGTTAAATACGACAAAAATGGATAACGAGTGGTTGAGGGTTTGAAGACAGAAAAGCTCAGAGACTTTCACACCTTCTCCTTCGTGAGCAGAGTCAGAAGCCTGCATGTGAAATGTGGACTAGGATGTGTGGTGGTCCTCTCTCTGCTCCTGACATCCAGCAGGGGTGATGGCTGTGCTCAGCAGGGCAGTGTGTGTGTGTGTGTGTGCCTGTGTGTGTGTGTGTGTGTGTGTATAATGTAGCTCAGGAGGTCAGGCTGCAGGCCGACTCTCTGCAGCACGTCCTCGGGCATACACAGCACTGGATTCACTGGCTTGATCAGCTCGTCTCCGAGGAGGGAGAGACCTGCGACTCTGCTTTCAATCCCATTGTTACGCCCCCTATTGGCACGGGGTGGGACATAACATAAATGCAACAGGTTTGGGGAAGTGAGGGTGCAGTCACACAGAAACCATGACACGATATAAGGCAAAGTAAAGAATTTATTTAAACAAAGCAACACAGGGATCAACAAGGACTCTCAGTGGCACCAAAGAAAAGAACACAAAAAAACCCACCCCCCCCCCCCCTTTACAGGTGCTTAGCACCCAAAAGTACAGCGGGTGGTGCTCACTCTAACCTGGGGTATTAACAATAAGTAGTGATGTGTCCTCCCGTGTCGAGGCTTCGAAGCGTGTGTCGAGTAATCGAGGATGATTTTTATGAAGCGCGTATCGAGGCTTGTGTTGATGACGTATGTGATGACGTTCGAAGCCTCTGCGAGCACGTCACTGATTCAGGAAAGGGTTCGCGGGTTTGGTGTGCGATTCAAAATAAAAGGGGCCGTGAAACGCAACGGATTCCCCCCCCCCACACTACTTGTCTTGGGACTTTATTGTGCGTTTGCTTGCAATATATTCTGAGTATTGCAGGGAGAAAAGGAATTTATTTCCTAACGTGTACAAACTAGCGGTATCTTTTCCTTGTACCCCAGCCTTATCTGTGCGTTGTGAAATGAAATTAGTTTCTAAAGCAGGCGAAATTATTTCAAAAAAATTAAACCGCCTGAAACCCAGCACTGTTGAGAAGCTGTTGTTTTTAAATAAAAATAAATGAACTGTTATCCATTTTGTACGTGTACGTGTATTGGCATCGCAAACATCATTAATTCGTTTATTCATTCAAAGCTTCACACACCAAAGCCATTATAATTACAATACATTTAGTGTCCACTTGATGATAGTTTTATTTTACAGAATGAAGATGTAAAAATGATGATACAATTTCTAATATTTTCTTGTATTTATGTTTTATTTCCAATTTATAGTTTTGTGTCCATGGTTAATGGATTTGATACATCATGTATAAGTTCTTCACAGTGTGTAACACAGCTGACGGCTCACACACATTGTGTCATTGTCCTCCCAGATCCGTAGCTTGGACCCAATCAGGCTGGCAGGGACATCCTAGAGGACATCATGGAAGGGGGTCGAGAGGGCTGGTGTTTTTCACCTCCTCGAAATACCCCTCCTCTATCTTCAGCTCACCACAGGTGAGTCTCTCTCTCTCTCTCTCTCTCTCTCTCTCTCTCTCTCTCTCTCTCTCTCTCCTCTCTCCTCTCTCTCTCTCTCTCTCTCTCTCTCTCTCTCTCTCTCTCTCTCTCTCTCTCTCTCTCTCTTCTCTCTCCTCTCTCTCTC